>NW_016161660.1:0-14868 GCF_001687245.7 Rhagoletis zephyria
AAATAAAAAAAAGTTCTGTATCTGTATGTCTTATTTCGGACCACGATTCTACAGCGGCAGCACTGGATGAAGAATCATATCAAGGGTACAATTTTTAAAGACCTGTCCTTGTATTTCTTTAAATCATCCTGGTTTTCTTGCGACTCCAGGCAGACCTTCCAATAGGTTTTTCCTTATTCTATAAAAGACCTCAAAGAAATGTTTTCCAAGAATTTGAGGAGTTTCTCCGGAGTGCGGACACTCGTATATAAAGTTCGGAATAAATTATAGCTCTTCTTCACTTCTATAACTTCTAAGTAAACTTCGCGGTCATGTGCACAGTGGTCTAGTGTCCCGTCAGCTTTAGCTAAGGAAGCAGCCTCCTGCTTCCCATATTCCCATCTCACTTTCACTTTAGGTTGCGCAAGTTAGGCTTATT
Source organism: Rhagoletis zephyria (assembly GCF_001687245.7). Lineage (NCBI taxonomy): Eukaryota > Metazoa > Arthropoda > Insecta > Diptera > Tephritidae > Rhagoletis > Rhagoletis zephyria. The sequence continues at coordinate 419 of NW_016161660.1, forward strand.
CGTCTAGTGCGGTTTAGAAATAAAAGAGACTGATGATTTGTATTTTGACGTTTTGGAAAGCACCCATCGGCGAAGCCAGAATGAAATTTAGGGGGGGCGGGGCTCGACCCTATTAAGCTGGCATTTCAGGGTACTATTTAAATATATATAAGGAAAATTTAAAAGTTAGGGGGGCGGCTCGAGCACCCCCCTGCCCCTACCTGGCTACGCCCATGAAAGCACCCACAGTTTTTTCTCTAGACCTGACCGGATTGCGTGCGAGACTTTTCTGCGCTTATTTGTGGGTTCAAAAACACTTTTTATCAGGAATCGAAACCAGTAACTACTCATCCTACGTCCTAAAGTCCTACTCGTCCTAAATTAGGAGACGATGAGAAATTTGTTAGGTTCAGTCAAGTTATAGATTTTCAATATCGCTACGGGCAGCAGATTGTAGTTTTGAATTTAATTTCTTTAAATTTCTAGACTTAAGGTTTTAAAAAGAAACATATTAACTTTTGTATATAATTCTTAAAAATTTATTTTGTTTTTTTAATTTTCTTAATTAAATATGTTTTTTTTTCATTTGATTTTCTTATTGATTTTAATTGTAAGATCTCATAAAAAAATATTTTTTTAATTTCATTTAATTCTAAGAAACAAATTTAATTTTTTATTTTTTTTGTTGAATTTTTTGAAATTATTTTTTTTTGTTTTATTCACTAATTTTTTTCTTTTTTTATTTAATTTTCTTATAATTCTTGGCCTTTATTGTTATAAAAAGAAAAATATTTTTTTAAATTACATTTTTACTTTTCCTTTAAAAAATTGTTTTTATCTTAAGTTTGTAAAAATTTTAGATTTTATTGTTTCAGAAACATCTTTTTTATTTTAATTAATTTTTAGAAAATTATGTTATTTATTTTTTTATCTTTTTAAAGTTAATTTTATTTTAATTTTAAGATGTTATTGCTTTAAACTAGTTTTTTACTTAATTTAATTTTTAGGAGCATGTTTTATTTTTTCCCTTTTAATTAAATTTTTAACAAATGAAAAGTATTTTTTTGAATTCAATTTAATTTTTAGAAACTTATTTGGTTTAGTTTTTTTTTTTANTTTTCTTCTATTTAATTAATTTCTTTTAGTTTTTATTTGTTGCCGGAATTTTCCTGTTACTTGGTATGACTTCACTTGTTATTTTTCAGCTTCTAGAAAATTGTTTAAGTTTTCCTTTGCTGGTTTAATGATTTAAATAAATGATTTACTCTGTGGATGGGGATTAAACCATTCAAACCTTCCGAGAAAATATATTTACACACTGAATAAATACATATACAATAAATACCGAAAAAGCATAAAATTAATAAGCTATTGAATAAACAAATTCACATTCAAAACTTGCTACACAGATACGCTAATAGGTAGAGTTTCCGTTTAAGCCTAACAACTTAATATATATACATAGAACAACGGAGCTTTAGAGTGGTAGCTACACCGCGAATGGTTTCTATTATAATGGGGTTTGACTATCAACACTCACTACTTAATTTTAACTCGCAACGCTTCTTTTTCAACCAATCTGGCGGTATGTAACGTTTACGTTTCTCCCCGAGACATTCCCAACTGTCATTCGATTCGTCTAGTGATGGGTTAATATCGGAAGCTTTGCAAGGCAGCAGTAAGAGAATATTTTAATAAAGAAGTAGTAGAGAAGCAGTCTTAAAAAAGGCATATTTATTTAAGAACTTAAAGCGTAATGAAAAATCGTAAATTGTATAGAAATAATATTAAGCAAATTTCACCCACACCGAACCATCTACCCCTAACATCTTAAAGATATGTAATCAACTTAAAGATAACTACTGAAACCCACATCCTCGCGGCGTCGGCGGCACACGTCAATGAATGCTTTCGAAAGGAACTAACTACATGACACGACAGTAAAGATCCCATTTGCTAAACTTACCCGTTGTGCCTGGCTTGCACACACACTTCCCAGCTATGCACTCCGAATCGATGGGACACTGCGGACACGGCGGGCTCTGCTGACACAGCTCACCACTGTAGCCCGGCGCGCATTGACAATAGAAGCCGATCGTTTTGTTCACACATGTTCCACCGTTGAGACACTGTTGCGTCTTACAGCTGGTGGCATCCTCACACGTCTCACCAGCCCAGCCATCCGGACACTGACAAATGAAACCGCCATAGCGATCATAGCAGCGTCCACCATGCTTACATGGACTTCCCTCGCATTCATCGATGTTCGTTTGACAAACTTGACCCGTGAAGCCGGTATCGCGGCAATCGCATGTGAAGCCATTTACCAAATCCAGACAACGGCCATTATTCAAGCAAGGCTGCGAAGCGCAATCGTCCACATCGATCTCACAACGTGCACCCGCATACCCTTTGGCGCATTCGCATTCGATTTTTGTGCTGCCCGGCGCTACTATGCAAGCACCATTGTTGAGACAGGGATTCGATTGGCATATTGGATGTACATTCATTTCTTTTTCACAGCTTCGACCGGTGTAATTGGGTGCACATTGGCATAGATAGTCGCCGCGTGCGTCCTCCACACAGCTACCGCCATTCGAGCAGGGATTACGCGCACACGGCGAGCCGTTGTCGATTTGGCAATTCTTGCCCGAATAACGTGGCGTACAGCGACACTCATAGCCATCGTTTAGCGAAATGCATTGACCATGACTCATGCACGGATCATTTGAGCAATAGTTATCCTGGCCGGGCATGAGTGTATCGTGATCGCCGCAGGGACCGGTGGCTAGCGGACAAGGTCCATAGACGACGTTCTGCACAGAGCCATTGATGAAAAGTAGACCGGGGCCGTCTTGCAGGCAGCCGCTGAATGAGTTACCTAATATTAAAATAGCTGCCTCATTGCCAATATCTTGATTGGTTAGAAATTGGCTATTGTACGTCGAATTGGCTGCAATTAAATGTAGAGCAGAGTTAAGTAATTAGAGCATGTATGAGTAGATATTTACATATGGAATAGGCGATGTGATTGAACCGCATCGCATAAGTAAGTCGCACTTACCAAACACCATGGACGTGCGATCGATGTACAAATAAAGATTACCATACTCGTACTTGAACTGCAGCGTGTGCCAATGATTATCGAGCAAATTGTATGGTAGTTTAACATCCAAACGATTATTGGGGCCAATCACTGCCGGACCGGCCAATGAGACTTGCAGGAAATCATTCAGCACCGTGATGACGAATGAGTTTTTATTATATTGTTGAGCTAAGATTTCGCCGCCTGTGGAAAGGGTGAAAAGGAGAGAGTGTAGAAAATAATTTAGCTGTGAGACACTACGAAACTATTTATTTTATTTAGTTTATAAAAACTTTAATAGATTTCAGCAACTCACCGCGACAGGAACGAAAACTTATGGCCGAATGATCCCAAATTGGCATCGGCGTGAGCAATCGCAGGTAGGCAGAGCCATTGAAATATGCCTCTGTGCTGGTAACACCAGGCGAGCTGGCGTGCACTGTGTGAACTAAACCTAAAGCTGAAAAGAAAAAACAAAGACAATTATTAGAATAATACGATAATAAATTTCAGGCGAAACATTTGGATGAAAAAACAGGCCTCGTAAATTATTAATTAAGGTATGGCCATCACTGAGAAGAACAGGTTTTCATTACTTAAAAAAATTTACAAAATTATAATTTTTTTTTTAATTTTGTTATAAAACACACATTTGCATAGTTGCAGGATATTTCTAGTAACTGTCTTTCAACTCACCAAAGCCTTAAGAATGATAAAAATCTTCGTAATACAATTGCAAAGAGTTTTCTAAAACTTTATTTAAATGAAAAATTATATACAAATTTTATTTTCTAAAACAATAAAAACTAAAAGTTAAAAGAACTCTAAAAATTAAACGAATTAAGGAAAAATCTAAAAAATAATCTAAAAATTTAAAGAAAACTTATTTAAAAAACAAAAAAAAAAATAACCCAAAAAATTTAAGGTCCTTAAAGTTAAATGAAATTAAATTATTTTCTTTTAAACTATGAAATCTTAAAAATAGAGTCAAATTTGGCTTAAAAAATAAAAAAAATAACTTAGGAAAAGAAAAATGTAAAATAAGTTCCTAAAAATTAAATGAAATAAAAAAAATATTTTTCTTTTTAACACAATCTAATCTATAAATTTAAAGATAATTCAATTGAAAAAGTAAACAAATTTTGTTAAGAAAAAGAAAAGATTTAATTAAATTGAAAAAAGTTGATTTTTAAAACAAAAAGTTTAAAAATATAGATACTTAAAAATTAAAAAATTAAATTAAACTAAAATATAGTAAAGAGTAAAAAAAGTTTTTGAAATTAAATTCAATTAAAAAATTTGAATTAAATTAAGAAAAAGAATAAAAATGCATAAATTAAGTTCCTAAAAATTAAATGAAATTAAAAAATTATATTTTTATTCTTCTTTTTAAAACAACAAAACCAAACAATTGAAAATTATAGAATTTTTAGCCAAAACAAAAAAACTTCTTCCCTCCGACAAATAACTCCCCTGGGTTACAATACACGTGGACCATATTTGCTGTAAAGATGGTAGCAATTGTACAATCAGGCTTTACATGCTATATAACTAGCCTCACAGTATTCAAATGGAATTATTTACTATGAAAAAATCGACAGACGAAAAATTTTGTCTGAAAAGTAAGAGATGTCTAGAAACTGAGATTTTCTGGAGCTATCGGACGAAATGTTTTGGTATATGTATGAGTTCTAGATGAGTCACGCAAGGTAGAATAAAACGGGGACATCTGAGGACAACGTTGCCAAAATGAGAGGAGAAGAAAGAGATTTCTTTAGGGCTCACTGCAGGTTAAACACCATTATCAACGTTATGGAGTCGATCATTAAAATTGGAAAATATATTAGTTTCGAATTGGATAGTCAGTACCGAACATTTTAAAATGTGAAATAAAATTTGCACCCATATTCGGAACTATTCGCGATATAGCTCCGTTTTCTCTCGCTGTCCTTTCGCCTACTATTTTTATATACTACCTGAACGCCATATTAAAGTCGATGAACACTCCTAGATGCTTAAAACTCGAATATACGAAAGTACTAATCCATCAGGTGATTGCTTAGTTCTTAAAAATAATCTCTGTTTTTTAGATCGAGCTCTCGGTTTGTTTCGTAAGCCAACTCCACCTATGGGACGCGACACTTCAGCCCATAATTTATTTATAGGTACATACAAAAAAATCTAGTTTTATGTGTATACAATTATATTTGTGCTCACATTTCTAAATCATTAAGAGTCTGTTACTGGTTCCATTGCTTTACCCAAAATTACACATTTCATTGTAAACTTTCATTTCATTTAATTTATCGTTGCAAATATCGTAATAATCATTTAAAATAGATTAAGCTAAAGGTACATGTATGTGTATGTATGTGCGACTTATTTTTTACTTTTTTATTTCTAATTTCGCTAGTAATTCAACGGCTTAATTTGTTGTTGAAAGCCAAAAGTTTTGGTTAATTAAATTCTAGTTTGCGGGCAATGACTTATAATTTCCGCAAATAGTATTTTTATATTCCTAAAAATATATTCATATGGCATAAAAATGTATATATTTATGTACCTAACTATGTGTATGTTTATGTTTATGTATATAATTTTATGTCTATGAAAAGAAAAAGAAATGAATATCTCACAGTGTGTACATAAATGTTTCTTGAACAGTTTTATATTTATCCGTTGTAAGCATTTTTTGCCTTTCTATCCACGATCACATATTTTCGACCACATTCATAGTAATTTTCATATCTACCATAGTTTGCAATATTAATTTAGAGCAGTTGGACCCTGTTTTATTGGGACCTTTTTTGGCCTCAGAAAAAGCTTTAGCGCTGGCCACAAATATCCAAATTAGTGTAATGGTGTGTGCAGCTACGTACATATGTACATACGTATATATATTATAAACGTTTAGGTACAATACTCTCTTTTATACTTTTAGCAAATCCGATTTAATGTGACATTATGTTGCTCTGACATTTTCCACCTTTTTAGTTCAATAGGTCGCTGAAAATGTGTGCTTCCTGCAAGTGAACACTGACTGACATTATGTACTGACTTACATTTGCCTATGACTGACTACACACATGTGCACAATACGTACTTTTGTGTAGCTAATAAATATATGTACAGACATACATACCTATTCACATTAGGGTGCCTCACTCTTACAATAAAAAAAACTAGGTACGGTTTTTCCATCAAAAATATAAAGTTTATTTTATTTGAAGACTTCCTCTAAAATATTTGGTAAATAAATTTAAGATTTACGTGAGCTGAACTTATTTGAAAATAGCTCCAAAAATCGGGTTTTTTAATAAAATTAGTCTTTAAAAATATTTATTTTTTTTTGTAATTTTTTTTGTAGTTTTCTTAATATTTTTTCGAAATATTTTGGCGGTAGTCTTAAAATATAATATATTTTACAATTCCGGTAGAAAAACTAAACGTTTTTTTTGGTGATGCACCCTAATATACATATACATGTTCATGAAAATATGTAAATATTTCGCAAATTTTCTTTGTCGTTTTATCAGCGTGAGTTGTGTGCGCCGGGTTATTTCAATGATGTTTCATTGTTCACTTAGAAAATGTGACACACTCAAAAAATTCTTGCAATATTTCGTATCTAGCAAATAGCAAAAAATCACATTCTATTAAATAGTTACTTAAGTTCGCTTAAACGCAAGTTTAGTTAACCCGTTTGCAGTTGCTTCAGGTCAACTCGTAACGGAAGTTTTCTTGACTAAGATGCGCCGCCACAGAGTAACGGTGATAACGGCCCCTAGACTTAAATTACCACTCCACGCAGGCATCAACCGGTAGATTAACAGTAAACCGTTCTCATGCAATTTTAACAGATAGTGCGAAAAAATAGTTTTGTAATTTTTTCACTTTTTGTGGTCCGCAAGAACGAAAAGTCTGGGAGCCTGTGATTTAAACTGTTAAAGGCACTAAAAAGTTATGCTCAAATCCGGCTCCTCATATAAAAAGTAGACTAAATTAATTCTGCTATATGGCCGCGATCACGCCCTCGAAAGCAGTTCCGTAAATATGGTTTTGATGACCATTTTCGAGCCGCACAGTCTTGTTGGCGGTGGCATTCACTCACAAGAGCTCTCACTAAACCTCATTTTATGGCCTTCTATTCTGAATTAACAGCCACGAATTGATCAACTAACAACATACACAAGGCCTATCATCAGATATTCTAACAGCCAAGTTGTGATTAGATCACAAAGTTTAATAGCACTTTATGGAAGTTGACCATCGAATATGAGAAGGCTTTGAACGAGTTAACTGCGAAATTTACCCCAAGAGTTTACGTTGATTCTGTTTTTTCCTGCATTGGCGCTGTAAACGCTTGAGAGACTTTGGTGGAGTCCAACAGAGCACGCCAGTCATTTATCGTCTGCGTCAACTGACGCCGCTGAACTGACGTTAGCAATGCCAATGGAAGCCAAGTCCTTCCCGACCTGGTCGTTCGCTCTTCCTCTGTACCACCTGCGTTTCCAACACAGAGGAGGCCTTATTGTGTTACCACCAGTGGGTTCTGAGGTGAATACTTTCAGATCTATAGTACTATTCTCTATTTTTTTTTTTTTAGCGGCCGACAATTATCGCTTGCATTTTCGACAAGTTTATTCTGTAACTATGCCTTAGTGATTAAGCTGTTGTAGAGTTGGAGCAACCTGTGCTAAGTAGTATAATAATACACTTCAAGGAGTTTAACATTTCTTCTAAAAGCTAGGCGACGACTAAAATTCGTGTCTTGTTATTGACAGGCTTTTACAACACGTCAGATAGTTTCCTCGGGATCCCTTGGGAATACTTCACTATGCAGCTAGAATGGAAAGTAGGTCCCAATGATATCGTAAGGAATGTCAATGCTAACAATCTGACTAAAGGTCCATTGCATAACATCTAAGTCTAACGGCGTCAAATCGCAGCTCCGGGTAGCCAATTGACAACTAAGAGATGGCTGATAAAACGATTACCGAAATTTACGCTACTGACGGTATTGCGTCTTCGAGAAGAGGGTAGCTGACATTTACAGTGATCTAAAAAATTTTTGCCGCACCATATATTTTGACAAGTTTTAACATACTATTTTTCTGCTATTTAATTTTGGTTATTTTTTATAAAAAAAAATAATTATTGATTCTCTAACAAAACTCATCCAAACTTTGTGAAATACTAAAAAAAAAAAACAAATTAAAATAAACTTCCGTAAAAATTTTGAGCTTTTTAATTCGATTTCCTAGAAAGATTCTGGGTATGCAGTTTTGTAGCCCATTGAATTCTGGAATGAAGTACAAGTTTCAAATGGCTAAAGATCACCGTTAATTTTTTTGTCGAAGTTGTTTCGGGTTTCTTCTATACAAAGTTAAATTGTGTGTATTCGCGTTATATTTAAGCAAATGGGACAATGGAGTTTTTAGCTATTTTAAAAATTGTACAGATATCAATGTGCCACAAAACTGCATACGCAGATTCTTTCTATGAAATCTAATAAAAATAGCTCGAAATGTTTACGAAAGTTTGTTGACTTTTTTTAAATATTGCACAAAGTTTGAAACTTGGATTTACACGGGTTTGGTTAAAGAATGAATCAGTTTTTCTAAAAAAGAAATTATATGTCTAAACTTGTCAAAATATGGTGTGGTTATAATTTTTTCGACCACTGTATACCAACAATACATATTGTTAAAATAAATAGCGCAATCATTATGAATACTAGGGGAGAATGTTTTTTTCTATTTTTTTTTGTCTTTTAGGGCATAAATAAAACATTTACTTTTAATCATTATTTTTTAAATATAGGAAGTAACACAAGTACCAGAAGTGACCAGAAATTGTCGCGTCTTGTTAAAAATTGAAATAATTTAAGGTGCATACTATAAGGAAATATGTGTACCCACGGACTGAAGAGGATAAAGATTTTCCATTCTGCACCTATGGCACGAAACCGCTACTCTTTATTACTATGAATGTACATTCATGAAATCAAATGCTTCACTTCACAAAAAGCGCCTGGCTCGGTGAATTTCATTATTTAGAAAACAACGAAAATAGCCAAAAAAAAGTCACTTAACAAGCAAAAAAAAAAACTACATATTTCGCGTAGACTGTTGAACTGGTTGACCAAACAATTCGGCCACTTGTGCTTTATTGCTCTCATTGTTGCAGGCACAACTTATGCCTTCGGTGCCACTCAACCACATTTAACTATGTGGAGCGGTGAAATGTGTGTTAAGTTGTGGATAATGTCGTCGTGGATGAATGGAGAAAACCGTGAAATACGAAGTCTAACCTTTAATCGCAACATCATTACAGCAATAAATGATAGTGATAGAACAACAATTTACCAAAATATGTACATAAGAATGTATGTATGTAAATCCCAACAAATGGCATCACATCGTACACAGGAGTACCTATCAACACCGAATCGCGCCAAGAACGACAATGGATGGGCCACGCGCGAATTGATGTGTGGTGTGGCTGGTAGCCGTAGAGTTGGCCGTATTTGTGTGGGTGTGCAATCTACTGCATGTAATATGGATTTGTTGCAAAAGCTACACAGGTCACACACAATGCAACCAACAAACGCCTTTGGGTATGTGCGCGCCGACCCGACAGCCATGCCCTGGCCTGTCCTAAATTCGCATCAGAGCCCTTTTGTCCATCGTCTTCGTTGTCATTTTCAGCCGCATTATGAGGCCATCGATCAGATTCACTGTGCCGTTGGTCATTTCTTTGGATGGCGGCTCGTATTGGTCATAGTGGCCTCTCGTCGCGACGATGCGTTCTTCGTTTTCCCTAAGCCATTCTACAGCTAAATGGACAAGTTAACAACGCTAATGAGGCGCGTGCTGTCAAAGCTATTACGTGTATGTATGTAACTCGGTCTGTGGGTGGCTTTTGGACGTGTGTTCACATTTGCTAAAAATCTGTTCATCTAATGGTGGCGGAAGCTCATTATACGGCTACAGTAACACATTTGGTTATTAGAGGAATTTGTTAAATGTTTGCGCTCGTACATACGAACATGCTCGTGCATATGCACATATGTGTTCGTTAGAAATGTTAATCCCGGGCTTTTTTAAGTCCCGAAAATTCCGGGATTATATCATTATACATATAACACCATGCGATAGTAAATTTTACACGAAAAAAATCAATGTATTCGCGAAACCATGAGCCAAATATAATAAAGTTGCGTGTTTAGTTTTTCACTCTGAAGTCAGTATGTCAAAAATTATTTAAAAAATTCAATGAAATGTGCTTAGAGAAGAAGTATGGGTATTAAAATAAAGAGGAAGTTCTGTAGAATTAAACAAGATTAAATTTTTTGGTGCATAAGTACTGGTAAGTATTGAAAATGTCCTTTTAAAATTTTATCTTTGACATTTCGCAACATTTGCTTTTGAAAAAATTGTAAGTTAAGGACTTATATAAACTCGATAACCTCCTCGAATTTCGTCCTTATAGCTTTATCGGCTTAAAAAATTACCTATTCGTCCTTGCGAATCCAAAAAATTTTATTTTTTTATATTCTAAAGAAATTTCCTCCTTCATTTGGTACTCATGTTTTTATTCTACATTCCATTGAATTTTTTAAATAATTCTTGGAATTAATCCCACCTTTGAAATTACAAACTCCTTTAGAATAAATATTGACGTCAGAGAGAAAAAATAAAAACGCCACTGTATATATATGTATATATATCTCATGATCCACTGATCGGATTAACCAAATTAGTATGGAACCACCTCTGAGACAATACCTTTCCGACGCACAAAGAATTATCGAAATCGTGATTGTGATAGCGACATCCCGAAAACTCCGGGATGGTAAAAAGCGAAAAAATTAACATCCCTAATGTACGTTCTTTGTGCACTTTTATTCCACAGGCGAGCGGCTCATGTTGGCTTACTTAGTAACTATTTGTTTGAATTACAGCAGACAAATGAAAACAGTGGTTTGATTACATAAATGTTAATTAATTTTTTGATGTTAAAAGGCACTGATTCGTTAATTTTTTTTTATCAAAAATTAAAATAATTTTAAAAGCATTAAGTCCATATTCGAGCGGAGGTCAACAAGTTCGCGGAATGGAGGATTAGCGAGGGCTTGTAGCTTTGGTTTTACCTTTGAAAGCATCAACCCAGGTGGAAATTGAGATTCCCACCGAGATTAAATCCCATCCCTGCAATACAGGAAATGTAAAGCCAAGGCATGACTGCAAGAAATTTTAAGCAGGTGACGTTTTTCACGCCTTGTCATCAAGTTCACAACCATCAGCGAAACAATTACCAGATTTCGCATCGGTGCTAAATTTAAGAACGCAGGCGAGGACAATTAGGCCAAGGTCCGGTTTTATGAGAACCTGGAGTTACTGGTTTTCTCGAGGTCGCAGAACATGATCAATGTTTTGCACTTAAATTAAATTGTTAATTACAGTATAAAAAACTTAGATTTAGTAGATTCCGGTCTGATTTCCGGTTTGTAAAGCCTGAACGCTCCGAGCACCATATCTCCCGAAGTTTGAATGGCATCCGGAAAGTAGGCGACAGCAGGGTGAATACTCTTTCCTGTTCAGTACCTGAAAAAGTACCATTAGATAGCCTAATAGCCAGCTTTGTCCATGTGTTTTTTCTCGCCAAGGCTTGATGCAGAAGTCGATGAGATGTTTCCACAAAAGATCCTAAAGCTGCTCCTCTTAGACTTAGTAGATAGTCTTAGTGCATTTTAAATGTTTCAAATAATTTGTAAAGGTTGTAATTAAAAAAAAAATAAAAAATCTATATAAGGGCATATACCCCCACTTTTTGTCTCATATGAATATTTCATTGTTATTTTAATATCTTTCACTTAGCTTAAGTGGAACAAATACATACACTGCCGGCAAACAGTATTGGCCCAGAAAATTTTTCGCAATATATGCATACATTTTTTTTCTAATATTTTTCCGCTAGTTTTTTATAAAAACAACAAAAAACATAAAAACATAATTCCAAATTTTTTAGCAAAACTCCCGAATATTCAGCAAATTTTCAACTTTTTAATTAGATTTTTTAGAATTTTTTTTGGTTAAGCAGTTTTGCAGCCCAATTAATTCTATCAAAAAAACTGTTAGTTCGGAGTTAGTCAAAAATTGCACTGGTTTTGGAGAATTTTTTTTTTTTTGTTGAAGGTGTTTTACACTGCGGGAAAAAAATTTCCAAAAATCAATGGTAATTCCTAGCTACTTAAAACTTGTACTTTGTTGGGCTACGAATCTGCATACTCAAAAAAATTCTAAGTAATCTGATTAAAAAGTTGAAAATTTGCATCAAAATTAGCTGAATTTTCGCGAGTTTTTCAAAATGTTTGGATCTATATTTTATTTTATTTTTGTTGTAGAATGAACCATATTTTATAAAAAATTTGCGAATAAATATTAGAAAAAAAGTTGCATATCTTGTGAAAAATTTTCTGCGCCAATTCTTTTTGCCGGCAGTGTACATATGTAGATTGAAAATTGGGAAAGGTGGAAAACCTTTGCTGTAAACCAGGTAGGGTAACGGTATTGATTTTTATAATAAAAAATGTAAGTTAATCACTAAAATTGGATTTCAAATTTGTCGATGAAATTTAACCGTTATTCGTTGATTTGTTTTTGATCAAGAATAGGTTAAATAAAATATAGCAACAGTGTAGGGGTTCCAAAATTCTTTATTTTGAAAATATCTTTTAAGGGGATTTCCAAATGCCTAAAAAAGTTAAACAACGATTTATTTCGGAAATATTTTTAAGAGGGTTGCCACCTTTTCAAAAAGTGAAATTCAATTTAATTAACAAGTTAAACGAAATACATATATATTAATATGGATATCATACAAGGGAAGTTTAAAAAAACCTTATTTTAAAAATATTTATAAAGGTAGCTGCTACCTGTTTGGAAATTCAAAATAAATTTAATTAAGAAGTTAAATGAAATACTTTAATGTGTGTTTTACGAAAGATTTTTATTTCGAAAATATTTTTGACGAAGGTTGCCACCAGTTAAGGAATTTAATTGACAGGTTAAATGAACTCCTACTTATAAGCCTTTCCATTGTGACTGGTGGGACATTTTACTCCAGAATGTGATCAATTGTGAATTGTAACTATGTCGTCCGTACTTACATATATCTACAACAGCGAAAGATATTTTTTGACATAGAACGATAAGTAATGTATAAAATTGCTTTAACAAAGAAAGAAGAATTTTAGCCAAAAACCTTAATCTTCGCGAAAGATGTTTTTGTGTTGTAAAATATTAACTATACGCTTTCTTTTTCAATAAAACTTATGTTTATATAATCTTTATAGAAATATAAAAAATGTTTAAGTTTGTGACTGGTGGGACATCTACTTGTGACTGGTGTAAAGTAATTATGCATGAAATAAAAGTTTCCATAGACAAATATTACTTCTTCTTTTGTATTTTTTTTTTAATATTTTTCAGCAGATTAAAAATAAGTTGGTACTGAAATAGAGATAATTAGAGCTTTTTAAAATTTATGTCGTTTTCTTCCGTTACATTGGAATGACCCTAATATTATAAAGGTGAAAGTTTTTGAGTGAGTGTGTGAGTAAAATTGTTGGTTGACTTCCTTTGTGTAAGATTTGGCATACCTATGCTCTGCATTAACATATATAGGCATATGTAGGCATAACAAATTTTTTGAAAATGGATGCCACCTGCTTTATAATAAAATTATATTTTAAATTAAAAGTTAATCGAAATTTTATAAAATTAATGCCAAACGAAGAAGATTTGATAAAGTCTTATTCCGAAAAATTTTGTAAGACGATTGCCATCGTTTATAAAGTCAAATATAATTTTATTAATAAGTTGAATGAAATATTACAATATGGATGGCAAACGTATGAGATTTAAGGAAGTTTTATTTTGAAAGTTGCCACTTGTACCTACTAAAAGCAAATCCTATTTTTTTATGATCCATAAAGCATGGATGTCAATCGAAAGAGGTATCGGAAGCTTTGTTTTAAAAATATCTTTTAAGAGAGTGGCCACCTGTTAAAAAGTCAAATGAAATGTAGATATTCTATAAATAAAATTAAACAGAAAACAGAATAAAAAAAAAAATATTTTTTCAAAAGTGGTGGACACCTGTTTTAAAGTTAACTTTAATGAAATAACTATGGCACACTATGGCAGACTATGAATGTTAAATGAAACATGTTTAAGAAAGTCTTATCACGAAAACAGTTTTAAAGAGTGTGTCACATGTTTATAAAATCAAATTCATTTAAATGAACATTTGCAAAATGGAATTTATTACGTCTTTACAGCAAATATAAATGAAATATTCACATATAGCATTGTAATAT
>NW_016161660.1:14893-49476 GCF_001687245.7 Rhagoletis zephyria
GCACACTATGGCAGACTATGAATGTTAAATGAAACATGTTTAAGAAAGTCTTATCACGAAAACAGTTTTAAAGAGTGTGTCACATGTTTATAAAATCAAATTCATTTAAATGAACATTTGCAAAATGGAATTTATTACGTCTTTACAGCAAATATAAATGAAATATTCACATATAGCATTGTAATATTTATATTAAACAATACTCAGACACCATGAAATTTATAAATTTTGACCGAACTTAAAAGTTAGTACCTAGTAACAATGTTTCGGCCAAATCGATGAACAAACACGCATTTTCGTTTAAAGCAGTTAACATTATCAAATACCGAAGTCATATCCATGACCTACATACATTCAGAAAAAAATACTTTTAAAGTATTTACCTATCTGATCACATATCTACACGTTTGTATGTATGTATGTTTGCACTCAGTACATCGATATGAATTAAAATTTGATTACTACTACTTTTGATAGGACAACATACATACATAATACGAGTACATACATACCAATGCAATTGTTAAGAATTCTATAAATTCCTTAATCCAAATTTTGCCGAAGGGAGATAAAAAATTGGGGAAAAGAGAAGAAAGGTGGCTGAATATTGCTGCACAAATTTACATACCTATTAATCGGGAAGAAAGCAAATCAGTTATGACAAAAAAGTTAATTTCAAAGCGTGATTAACTTCCTCATAAGCAAGATCGAAATTATCTTTAAAATCAGGTAATATTTATATAACAAATGACGTACATTAAAAATATGTATTGTAAATATTTGTATGACTGATATTTACAGGGTGTTACAGTATCAATTGTTCCAAGTCACATAGTGCGCGAATTTCCCAGTGTTAGTTTTTAGTCATTTTAATTTAAACATTGAAAAATACTAGGTAGTCAAGCGATGGCAACGAGCAGATGCATAGCAATGAGGTGTTGAGGTATTCCACAATGGACATATGCTGACATAATGGCTACACAAGACGCAAAGCTACGCAAGATCGAATAGCGCAATATACTTATAGTACTATAAGAATTTGGTCAAAAATGCTGTAGCTGCTTATATATCGCATCTTTATCTTAACCAAGATTTTGATGAGACTATAATGATGTAAAATATTTGAGTTATGCCAAAGTCTACAACAGCTGAGGGTATCCAATCATATGAATGGATTAACTAAGCCACTTACTAGTTTCATCACAAATATAAATTGTATGTATGTATATATGGGTTTTAATTCTAAAACAACTTAATGTACGAAGAATATATATACATAGTGACAAAAATTGTTGCTGATGGAAAAAAGTATTCATTCATTTGCAGTGGTCTGAGGAAACGCTGATAGCATTCCAAAGGAATTCAATTAAGTACGCATATTAAAAAAATGCGATAAAATCGTGCAACTTGAGTGCGCAATAATTTATGGCTTATCATATTTCTATGCACGTTTTTATTATTTATTTATTTTATTTAATATACGTTCTATTTTTTTTTTTGCTATGGAAGATCTCAACAACAACAGACAGCGGCTAAAGAGGCAGTTCAATTAAGTGGTTGGGAAAATTTTTATGTATGAAATGATAAACAATAGCATATGTATATATGTACATAGTCTAGGAATCTAGTGCATTAGAGTGCATCACAAAAAAAAAGTTGCGAATTTTTTCACCAGAATTATAAAATGTATTATATTTTAAGACTACCACCAAAATATTTCGGAAAAATATTGAGATTTACGTAAGCTAGACAGATTTGCAAATATAATAAAAAATCTCATTATTTGGATTCCGTTGATAAAATAAAATAAAGTATGCAGACCTTTTAAGCTTAAACTCTTCTATTATCAGCGGTAATTGTTTGGACAAAAATATTTTTTAAAAACTAATTTTATTTATAAATATATATTTTTTAGACCTTTTCTAATCGGTCCAGCTAAATTTTTTTCCGAAATATTTTGGCGGAAATTTTAAAACATAATTTTATATATCCCTTTCCGACCTGAATCAAATTGGGTGGCGCCTAAAACTTGTTTGATGGCATATTATTGTTGGTTGAGACTTAAATATGAACTGCTATAAATTTTAAATATCTATGACTTCTTGTTTTTCCGTTATGAAATGTGGCTTGTAAATGTTTACAAAGTTTTCTAACAGAAAAAAGAATAAATTTCACGGTTTGATGTTTTTATTTAAATTTTTCTTTAATAAATTTTATAACCTAAACCCTTTTCTTAAAAAAATACACTTTATTATGGATATCCGATGACAAAAAAGGAACCACTTTTTTTTTGTATGGCTGGTGATGCGCCCTAATGTACATACATTTACATGTTTAAGTAGAAATTCATTTTGGAAAGTCATCAACTCCCATTCACATGTACTGTAGTGTAAAGTAATTTCTAATTCGACACGCTTCTTGTAAAAAAATTCAAATTTACTGGCATGCTGAATTTAACTGACTTCTTTTATCTCACATAGCAGCTGCATTGTTCTTTGCTTATTTTCTTCTCAACTCCAAAACAAGTTCAACTTAATCAAGCGGAAGCTAATTTGAATAGTCGAAAGCGAGAATAAAGAATACCGCAACAAATGGGGCAAACCTTATCAAAAAGTTAACTAAAAATGTGATTAATGCACTTACTTGCATATTTAGAAGAAGAAAAATGTTCGATAATTTTCATAAATACATACATATATACCTGGTGGGTTGCCCGAATTTGTATATGACTGGCGACTGTGCAACAACTGTCCAAAAAAGCTTGCTTGCTTGCGAGGTCCGAAATACATATGTAGCTTCTCACAAAAGCAATCAAAATGCCTATTTTAAAGAAGAACAATAAAGCAGCGGCTGTGGCAGTGTGTTTTTCGAAATCAATTGTTTTTTTAGAAAGTGTGCTGTCTAATGAAGAGACACACAGTACAGCAGTGCAAGTTGGCAGTACTGTTCAGCTTAGCACAAATTCTAAATTCACTGACACTGCCTTCATTGCAGCAAACTTCGCGTGTTAAATTTGGCATGTGTACGTAGATATATGTAACGCAACCAACCTCGTCACTGAAGCCCAAAACACCACAACAATAATGTAAATAAGAATAATGGAATGCCAAATAAAACCGAAACTGACAACGCCGCACAGTGGGATGAGAATCAATTCTAGCGCGCCAAAAGTCTGCTTGAAAAAATCGCATGTAATTTAGGGTCTCTGAACTTATTTTTGATATTTATTTTTATGTTAGAGTAATTTGGAAAGGGGTTTGGGGTGCACGGTTTTCAGATCTCAAAAAACCGAAATATACCTACATATATACACATATACAAAGAGTTCTACTTTTGCAATATTTGGACTTCATATTCGGATTCAGGAGAAAATTTTACATAAGAAATGGTGATCTAACGCCACAGCTATGATTTCTTATAAACTAATGTTATTATTCTGTTTCAAGACCAGTAACACAAATATGCTGACACATTTTTCAGAGATGATAACAGAAGGCTCCACTTACACGACAGACACGAAATTCAAAGGCTGCCTTTGGTTGCAATATTTTTACAGGATTTTATAAAAATAATTTTACGAAAAAAAAAATATTTTTGACACACTGTAAATGTAAAGCCAAATGTATTTGCATTCATATTAGTTTCCATACAGGCGCTTCCAATGGTGTTAGTTTGAAAAAAAATATTCACTTGATTTTCGTTCAGTAGGGATAATATCGGTTAGTTTATTAAGCATTAAATGACTAGGAAAAATTTCTGTAAAAAACATTTGAAAACAACTGGTATTGAAAGTCATCTTATACAAGTAGCAGGAATCTTCAAAGTCCGCAAAAAAATTTTATATTTGAAATGCAACCGTGCACACCAGCTGGCAGTGAAACTTGCAAAATCCCGCAAAGTTGCGTTCGTGCAGAAATGCGCAAGTTTCTTTATTTGAGAGATGAAGTTCAAGTGATGGATAATTCTTGCTGCGCTTTTCAACGAACATGCCTAACATTAGCAGCTGATTTTTTATTTTTATTTTTTGTATGTTACCGCATAACTTTGGACCAAGTTAACCGATTTCTATAATTATTTTTTTAAAGGAAAGAGGTGGTCCCATTTTAATTTGCTTTAAATCCGATCATTGGATCATGATAACGATAATCTTAAATTTTTATATGAGAATTCAAGTCGGTTTTGTTTTTTGCTTAAAAAGTACTTGCTACCCAATATTGTGATTGGTCCAGCGATGCCAACTTGCGGGGAATTCCCCGATTTGCGGGGAACTCGCCTCTTAATTTGTATATATATTTTTTTAAATCATTAAAGAACTTACATATATAGAGTGCAGAATACTTTTTGTAAAATTTTATTTCCCCAGTAGGGTCTATAAAAATTGTACCATCCTATCATATCTATATACTTCTTTGAGAAGAGTTTCAGAGAGATGAGAATAAAGAACAATTGTTAAGATACTAATAAGAACACGAAAATTTTATTTTTCATTGCAGCAAAGTAATTTCATACATTATCTCCACTCGTTGTCGTTAAGATCATTTAACAAAAGGCTCAATACATTCAGTTTTATAAATGGATTTTTTTTATTTACATTCCTTATGCTAGTACAGAGTTTTTGACGTCTACAATATTTATATTTATGTAAGTAATTTGAACATTTCTCACGCCTATTTACAGAGCTCAACTTTCGCTTATATACCTTGACAAATTTTGGTTCTCATAGGTACATACCTTACATGTGTGAAATGCCTAAATAACAACTTTTCTCAAATTGTTAACAACAAATTATATATGTTTGCATAAGAAATTCATAGATTTCTAGTATGCAGAAGTAATTAAGTTGTCAATAGATGAGCCGTGAAGATGAGAAGAAAAAGTAATTAACTCAGTAGCAAGATAAGCTTAAATTTCACCTCGAACTCAATTTGTCTTGCATTGCAAGTCTTAAATTTAAAGTTTTAATAACTTTTTTTTTTTTTAAATAACCTCACGTGTATGCGAGTGGCACCTCAGCTACAATATTCAAATTGCGTTTGGTGACTTTAACCCTAGGGTGAACAAAGGAGTCATATTTAGTCCAACGGATGGGGTGTAGAGAGAACTCTTCTCAACGCTCTAAATGGTAACTCTGACAGCGAGTTTTATGAAGAAGAACCAGTACCAATCTATGTATAGGTTCCCGTGCCTTCACTCGATCACGATAAAGTGTGAATAGCTGTAACAATACTTTAAAAGAACAAGGACTCTGGAATCGATGAACTGCCAGCTGAGCATTTCCACCTCTTGCCAGCAGAAGCTACTTGGTAGTATTCGAAACTATCCGTAGACCGTAGAGGTTTTATAAACCACATTTTCGTAAGGGTAACATCAAACATTTTTTTTTTGCGATTCTTAGATTCAACTACTCCCAATTTCCCCTTCTAATAACAAAACAAAAACTTATGGGGCTAGAGATAAATATGTACATTAATGCCCCACTCTATTTAACTATTTCAAAATATTGCGAAAACTGAATACATAGCTGCTATGGCTATTGGCAAGTTAAAAATTTGCATCAACAAAGTTAACCAAAATCAACAACAGACCAACAGCGGATAGTTTAAAAGTAAGCGAATATAAATATTTATTTAATTAGTTTTAATACATATTTATGTAGTACGGTCGAGTTAAAATAGCATTCACATATACATATGTATCCACTAAATATGTGTGTTATTTAAAAAGTAAAAAAATAAATAAAAGTATACTTAATTAAATACATACATGAATAAAAAGAATTTGCTGATCATTGGAAAAAATACTTTGTGTGTAGTTAATATACCCAGTGAACAATATGATTTGAGTTTAACGGTGTGATGAGCCGAGAGTCAACAGCAATTGTTTTCAAATACATACATATACACATATGTATACCCTGCAGGGAACTCAACTAACTATAAATGCACTATAAATTCACTATTTTTCAACTAGGGTTGACTATGCCTCGACTACTTTACATTGCTTTTAACTGATTACTTTTACATGGCGATGTCGCGAAAATGTAAGTTTATTTTCAGCTAACTATTAACTGGTTATTTACAAATTAGCTTGTAGTGTGCTGATTAATACTTATAGTGTTTTTGGTATTAACTAATATCTAATAAAATAAAAGATAGGATGGCCATCATCTCAATTCCAGCAGTTTCCAGGGTACGAATGCCATCAGCGCAACATATAATTTTTATTACTTTTTTCTGTTTTTGTTTTTTTCTTAATTACGAAAAAGCCTCCGTGAAGTGCAGTACCAAACCAAACGAAGAAGAAATTTTTTGCAAGTTGAACATTTGAAGGCAAATTTATAAAGCGACTGTAGCTGAGTGTACAGAGATGCTTGCTGTTATTTCCTAACTTTCAGAACATGCGGGTTCAAATCTCGTCAGAGGCAACTTGTTAATATGATAATGCGATGTTTTGTATTTTGAGTATAAAAGCGCAGTGTTTAAGCTTTCATATCCTCCCACACAGACAGATATGTATATATTGCATAAATTTATTGTTTTACAGAGGCTCAAAAATGTCCAAACGCGCATTTTTCCGCAACTTTAAAACTAAGTTGCTCGAAAACTAGAACCAATATAATATCTTTAGGATCAGATAATAGGGTAATAGATTGGAGCCTACACAATATGTTATGGTGTTTTCGTTTCTACCAAAAAATGTCGTCTTTTGATTGCCGCTTTCTCTTTTCGTGTTCGATTCTAAATTAAGGGCAAAGGGTGAATACATTTTGTGTTCGTTTCATAAAATGTCAAACTCTTGTAAGGCAAAAACATACCTTTTCAAAGGGCTGAGTGTAACATCAAGCACATTTTGCACCGGGCAGGGGCAACGTTTTTGGGTAGAAACGAAATCACCATAAGAAAAAAAAAATTGGGTTTTCTCATTGACATCTTATGTCCAAAAGTCGTTCGTTACAAGTCAGTTGACGTCTTATGCAGAGGTAACCACCCTTGATTGATATTAGCTTTCCTCAAAGAAAATATACAGATAATAGTGACTTTTATATGTATACTTCCTAATCAACTTTATGTTAACTTATAATTAAATACATTTCCTGCACGGCACAGACACACTCATATATACATTATTATTATTATTTGGTTGCTTATTTACCATGTCTATTGCTGCATTCCACCAAATTTACAATTGCGAATCGACATGCAACATCGTTGTTCGACTGTTTAGAAAGTATCGTTTGTTGCAACTGCCGATTTCGTATTATAGCACGCAATGCATTTTTATCTTTAATTTTTATTTTTATTTTTTTCTAGTTTATTTCCAAACCAAAATCTAAATGAAATGATTAACAGTAAAAAATCCGCCCATTAATTCAAGTAAATGATGGTAATGTAAAAAAAAAAAATGGAGAAAACCTTAATTATATCAAATTAATTTTCACCTAATTAGCCTACATAGTACGTACTTTCGCTTCCGTGTAATAAAAAATTCACCCAAGAAATTTGTGCGCTGATAGGGTTGCCGCAGCGGCAAAAATTTCTTAATTGCAGTAATAGAACTTCAATTATACTTAACTAACTACAATTTTGGTCCTTAAACGTATAATCTATGAATCATAGAAAGCGTGCTGGTACATAAGCACTTCACACCAATTTCAATGGACATCTTTCCTACCTTTTCCAGCCAGATGTGTTAGCAATCTCAATCTTTGCCAGCATAAATTGTAAAATGGCCGATCAACTCCAAGTTCCCTAAAGTGAATTTTTCAAATCGCTTTTACTCAGAAAGAGCAGATTATTACTTTTATTGTAATTACAGAATCTACATATCGACGGGAGAGCAGAAGAAAAAAAATTTTCAAGAGTAGAAGAGAAAAATTTTCAAGAACGCCGAATTTCAGTTGTCCTATCTATACATTTGTTCGATATATTTTCAGAGGTCCCTGCAGTAATCACCACAACATTCACCGATTGCTTTGGCACATATGCCATAATTTAGTGCCAATTTATGCCGTTAAAATAAATTTTGTGCTCTGTAAATTTTGGTAAAAACATGTAGTAGTCATCTCTTCAAACTGAAGTAATCACTACACTCTCAATATCTCTGGAACCAAAAAGCGCATGGCCCTAGCCATGAACCCTAGCAGGGTGTCTAGATTGTTTAAATAAAAAAGCGCAATTCCTTTCACAAAAATCGGCCAAAATTGCCTTTTTTTAATATGCAATTTGTGAAATCTACTTAACATATTTTTTTATTTTAACAATGACATCTTGTTATAGAATAGTTTGTAAAACCGAAAAATAATATAATCAGTCTCATTGCGAGAGTCGTGTCGAATGCAAATCGTTTTTCAAGAGTCCACTCCAATCGAAAATTTCATGTCATTGCCTAAAATTTCGACTCGACTAGTGTATTAAAACAGAATAACTTGGCAGCACTGCATAGTTTTCGACTATTTTAATCGTTTAGTTATCTCGGTACGACAGTAGGCAATGCCAATGTTGTCGAGTCGTACAATTTAGCCTAATTTACGACTTGCGCAATGAGGCTGAATACCTTCAGGTTAATAATAAATAACACAAATAACTTATAATAAACATTTTTACTTATAGTTTTAAAACATATTTGTATTAATACATTTTGTTAATGGGACTGCGCCATTCATAAATTCATTATAACTCATATTGATTGATTAAAAATAAAGTACAAAGCTACTATAATAAAAAATATAAATAAAAATAGCTAATTTAAAAAATAGAAATTCAAATCCCTTTCCTATATATATTACACCGTGCGACAGTCAATTTTACACACAAAAAAATCAATATACTCGCGAAATCATGGATCAAATATAGTAATACCGCGTTTTTAGTTTTTCTCTCTAACGTCAGTTTTTTTTTTTAAAGAACTTTGGAACTTGAAAAATATGATTAATTAAAAAATTATAAAAAAAAAAAATTTTGTTTGGTTTAAAAGCACAAATAGGCAGACTTAGATAGGCCCGTTGTGATACCGTATTGACTCAATACTGGCTCCCTTTCTAAAGGTTGTTTTTTTCTGTTGAAGCAATGAAAGACGCAGACTTTTAAGGAGCTTAGATCAGAGAGACCGTCGAATAAGGGCTAGTGAGAGACATGATTTTAAGTGAGTCTCATATCCAAGATTATAATAAAATTTAGAGATAGAAAATGGAACTGAAGAATTTCGTTGTTGTATTCATAGAATTGATATTTAGTCCGCTTGCCTTAGTCAAGATATCCACAATACATATAGCATTTCGTGTGAATTCGCCTGGAACTTGAAGATGTTAACCCACCCAGAGCCTTTCCCTTGGAAGCAACACTTTCGGGGAGTGATGGACCCACAGATCTGCCTTTGGAGAAGCGATCCCGAGAGTTTACTAAATTTTAGCTTCTGCCGGATGATGTAAATATCCTAAAGCCTATCTAAGGTTTTCAGATTGAAGGAGATTAGGCCGAGATTAACGGCTTCTGCTTGGAGCTCTCAATTTTGGCTTGAGTACCAAACATATGCACAGAGACTGTAAAGCCAGTGTCACACAATACCACGAACTTCTATTAAAAAATTTGAACAAATTGTTTTTCGTGATTGGAATAAAAAAAAAACGTTTGTGCATTCATACGATTAGGATACAATTTGCACAAATGCCCAATCGTGTGAAACCGCCTTAAGACTTTGTTTTAATGTGGAATCGTACGAAATGATGTGCCGCACTATTGACTCTCTTAAAATCAATGACGGATGAAGAAATGCATACTTGGATCTTATTCAGATTCAATGGAGCGAATTTTCATCTTGAGTAGAGCTGTTATTGCTTTAAAATTAGATCACGGCAGCAACATTTTCGCTGCGGGTATCCACATTAATCTGTCGCAATGTTTTTTTTAGGTATAATGAGAATATTTTATTGTATTTTTTTTTTTATTGATCTGGCACAAGTTATTGTGAGTGCGGTATTTGAGCCGCTTTCTGAGTTCCGATATTCATCGGTTCTTTCATTCATTCAACCGCTATAGGTGAACTGTGATCATTTTGTGATGGGACAGGAATGCATACATATAAAAGAGCTGGGCGACGTTGCGCAGGTCGAATGACGCGACTAAGAGTGGCTTTTGTTTACGCTTCACTTCTAAAACCAGTTTTTATTATATATTTTTTTGTTTGCATCGAATTGTCGTTGTTGTTGGCTTGAAGTTCAGAGTTTCGAGCGAAGCAATCCCAAAGGTTGCCGAGTTGACGACCAAGCACGCAACCAGGTAATGCACAGATGCTGATACATACATAATTATTTATATGTACCATGTACGTAATTTCATAGGTACTTTCGTGTATGTATGGCTGTGTGCGCGCAGCATTTTCAGGAAATGAATCAGCCATAAACCTATGCATAACAACTGCAACCAGTCTACCGACATTAACAACAAGCTGCAAACGCATTTACAACTGGATAAATAATAAAATGTATGAAAAAAAAACGCATTGGAAGTTTTAGTTCAGCGCCCTTTAGAGCGCAGCTCTGTATATGTTTACGTTTAATCGCATATTGTTGTATATACACTGCCGGCAAAAAGTATTGGCACAGCAATTTTTTTCACAAATATGCAGCAACTTTTTTTCTAGTATTTTTCCGCCAATTTTTTTTTATAAAAATATGGTTCATTCTACAACAAAAAACATATAAATATAACTCCTAAACTTTTTGCAAAACTCACGAAAATTCAGCTAATTTTCATGCAAATTTTTAACTTGTTAATCAGATTTGTAGCTCAATCAATTTTATTATAATAAAGTACAAGTTTTAAGTAACTAGGAATTATCGTTGATTTTTGGCGAGCTTTTTTCGCGCAGTCTCTTCCATATAAAAAAATTTTTTGAAAATACTTTATATGGAAAAAAATGTAAAACACCGTAAAAAAATATTCTCAAAAATCATTGCGATTTTTGACTAACTCCAAACTTGCATTTTTTTACTAGAGTTCAATGGGCTGTAAAACTGCATACTCACAAAAATTCTGAAAAATCTGATTAAAAAGTGGAAAGTTTGCATGAAAATTTGCTGAATTTTCACGAATTTTGCACAAAGTTTAGGAATTAGATTTTTATGTTTTTTTTTTTGTTGTAGAATCAATCAATTTTTTTTTAATTGGGGGAAAAAATATTAGAAAAAAAATTGTTTCATATATTGTGGTAAATTTGTTGTGCTAATATTTTTGCCGGCAGTGTACATAGTTGTGTATGTAGGCATGGTTGTGTATATGGAACAATTTTCCGCTTTTTGGAAGGCACTTTATAATAAACAGGCAATCATTAAAAAAATTGATTTGGCCACACTGCAGACATGGCTTATTTACGCAAGATGTGCCACACCAGTTTGGTTACAAAGCATCTGAGAAAACTCATTTAATCATTTTAAAAACGAAGCACACGTGTGGAAATTTCCTAAACTAAAGGAAAAGACAAAAACCTCATGTCTACCTTTATGGCAGTTTCAATTCTCAATGATCTGTCAGAGTTGCAAATTATTTTTAATTCCGAGATAATTGTTCTATTAGAGTTATGAATCAAGAGGAAAGTATTATAAAACAAATGCTGTTTGTGTTCGATTATTCGTCTTTTTCCCGAAACCGGTTTTCGAGTTACTCGAAAAATTGCAATTTGAAAAAAAAACCGGTTCTCAATTTTGAAATTTAGAAAAAACCGGATAAACCGGTTTTATTTTACATACTTTTTGTACAGTGAAAATGCTTATGTTGGTATGAAGTCATTACCAAAAATTGCAATAACACTACTAACAGTAAAGATAACTTTTATTTAGAAAATAGCGAAGCGAAATAGGTTAAACGTTTTTTTCAAATCAAAAGTAAAACGAATAAAAATCAGCGAAAAATTCACGTTTTGTCGTGTTTTAACTTTTTATGAAACCTTATCGCATTTTTGCCGCCATAAATGGGGCTACCGCCACCCGGCCGGTCCATGGTTCAATTTCTGGTACCAGCAAAATGAAATTATTTTTATTTTTTTTTTCAAATAGCTGTCGCACCTCGGCAGACCATGTCGACGAATTTTTGTATAAAATAAAAAAACCCTGATTTTTCGATGAAATAATCCAGTTTATTCGAAATTCGAAAAATCTGGATTTCAAAAAAACCGCCTATACATATGTATATATCCAAAAACCCGTTGGAAACCGGTTTGGAAAAACCGAGTCAATCACCCTAGCTAAGCTAGAGGTGTAGTGTAACGTATGCATAGCAAAATGTGACCTATAGAAAGAAGGAGATTATCTCTATGAAAAGATTCTAGGCTAAGTAAGAAAACAGACGAAAAAACGAAGAAAATTCCATCGAGATTCTTTTCGGATTTTATGTGAAAATTCATATTGATTTTACATTTTTTTTAATTATACAGAAAATCTGCTTGATTGCATCATTTAAAAATAAACACTTGTTAATTACATAAAATATCTTCCTGAATTCATTTTAAATAGAATAGGTTAGAGCTGTTAACCGTCATTTCAATAAGAAGGCTTTCTTCTTGAAGAAAAACCATATGGACATCTTGTAACTTTTGTTCTATATTATTAGGTAGCTTTCGCTTTGTGTAGTCTTTAGTTTTTTTTTTTATTATGCTGGAGGTGATAGGTACTTACAGAACCAAGTGCAATATTCTGAAAACTATTGTATAAGTCTCTCTGATAAAAAGAAAATGATCGTCTGAAAAACACTGGCTGAATGTGATAGTCGAATAAACTTCATGATTTGGAGGTCAGTTGAAAAATCGTTTCCACTACGATGCAATCAATTTTTGAGCCGTCCATAAAAATAAATTCTTTGGAGCCTTTAGTGGAATCAGTATCCTTCCACTCCTTCCTTTTTGGAAGGAAGCTAAGAATAGGTTCAATAAGATTTTTTCGAAAATGCTCCGATCGCTAAAAAAGTACAGCTTACGTACATACCCGTACGTACGTTCCATAGACAACAGATAATACCTAGTTTTTTTCTCAGATGACATGTGGAAATATTATACACAAGCGAAGCCAGATCACACAAGTTCTAGCTTAAAGTTCAAAAACCAGTTTCCTAGTTTTTCAAGTTCTTTGGAGAAATTAATGTACATATGTACATACATATGTATGTACTTCAACTTCCTAGGTTGTATCAGAACGATTTATCATTCTCATCATAAAAAAAAAACACAAATCGAAATCAAAGATGCATGTACGACTAAGTACCATGCAATAAATAATAAATCTTAGAGTGCAACTCCAGCTCAGCTATTGCCGGTTCTTACGAGCACAAAAGATCATAAATGTTTATCTTTTAATGTTTCTAATGAATTTTCGAAAAACCGGTATGAGCGTACAATTATCGCTGATAGAATGACGCATTGCCGACAAATTAAGGAAGTATATATATATCCATATGTACATATATGTATATATACACAAAAAATTTTTAAATGAACATAAGTAGTGGAATTTGTACGCTATTTTGCTGTCATGTTTGTTGTACTTACATATCTACTTTGTTAGCTATCGGTATATACATACGCCCATAAATTCTAAAACAAACTGACAGATACCAAACAAAATATGAAGGTAAGACAAGCAGCCAGCAAGTATGTTTATTAGGCATCTGACTTTTTTAATTATACTTTAGTAGTTACTGTACTAATCCTTACTACTTACTTTAATAAGGAGATGTGGATTGGACAAGAATTAGATATTTTATTTTTTCAATTTCGAATTGTTCCTTATGTCAGAGGACCATATTCAGTGCCACACATGAAAATTCCATAGTGGGAAATTTTTATCACCAAATAGTGACAAAAGCGTTATTGTTGTAATACTTGTAATTACTTCTTGAAGAAGCATTTCTGGCTACTTCAGATCGATTTCGGGACTAGTTCACGACCTGTACATGACCATTTCGGGACTATTTTAGGACCAATTCGGTACTAGTTCCGGATCATTTTGGGACTAAATNCTTCAGATCGATTTCGGGACTAGTTCACGACCTGTACATGACCATTTCGGATCATTTTGGGACTAAAAAGGGACATTTGGGAACCGCTTTAAGGCTTATTCGAGATAATTTCGGGACAAGTTAAAGACTCAATGAGGCGTTTCGGGGCGCGTGCTCACAAGCATTTCGGAACTTAGTTCGTGATAATTTTGGGACCTATTTAAGTCTCTTTCAGGACCATTTCGGGATTATTTCTGGACTGTTTGAGACTAGTTCGGGTTCATTCTGGAACTATTTCAGAACCATTTCCGTATAGTTTAAGAGTTTCAGCACCTTTGCGGAACTTGTTCAGGACAATTTAAGGACCACTTTGGTTCTAATTCGGGATCACTTTGGAACCAAAATGGGACCATTTCGGAACTGTTTCAAGACTTGTTCGATATCATTTTGGGACGAGTTAAAGACCTCTTCGGCCATCTCGGAACTAGTTGGGGATCATTTCGGAACCTGTTCAAGACTATGTCAGGACCATTTCGGGACTAATTCATGAGCATTTCCGGAATATTTCGGGACTAGTTAGCGGCCATTTCGGGATCGCTTAGAAATGGTTCGAGGTGCTTTCGGAACAAGCTCACGACTTTTTGAGAACCACTTCAGGAATACTTCAGCTCAGTTTTGAGACCATTTCGGAATAATTTCTGGGGAGTTTAAAACTACGCCATAAATTATCCCAAAATAGTCCTGAACTATTACCGAAGTGGTTATGAAAAGGTCGTGTACTGGTCCCGCCAAAATGAATTAAATGAAATAAAATAAATGTTCAAATTTTTAACCTAACCAATTTATGTAAGCAACTGAATCGCTTAGCGCTTTACCAAGCCGTGAATAGATGTTTACAAATCAAATTTTATGAGTACCTGGTACTCACACCTTTTTTGTTAGTTTGCCACCACTTCTCATCCTCAACTCATATTTAAATTTAATTAGGAAAAAGTCATATGCCTAATGTACATAGATAAAGTATGGATAGATATGTACATAACCACATTTTTTTTCTATTTTTCACGATCAAATTTCAGGCTAGAATTCTTGCGCTTTAGTACTTGCGAGCTCAACTTTTGCGCTTATTTTAATTTTTCGCGGTTTGTTTGTTAATTTTGTCACAACAGCTGCTATTTTTTATTGGTTTTACCTTAGCCCTTTCCTTTTTGTTTATATTTTTTGCTGACCAAATAGAACTAAAAAATCAATGAACAGATAGCATTCATACACCATCTCAATGCTGTTCGCGCTATGTAGGTACAAATTCACTACCCTGGAGGAAAGATAACACAATGCTGACACCGGTTTGAGTCCAAAGGAAATTTGAGAAAACATTTTGGAAATTCGTTATAAAAAACTTTTACTGCAGTGTTTTCTTGCGGGCTCTTAGGGCCATTTTTTCACATCAACTTTACAATTTATCTGATCTCCAATAAACATTTTGTTCTCAAAAATTTGTTCGAAGGGCAGATAACTTTTAAAAGCTACTTGGAAAACGGCCTTTAATCGTTTAAACGATATATCGTCACCTGAGTGTCAGATCGACCTATCTCGGCAGCCAGTTCGAAAATGCCCTATCTCGGAAAACTTTACAAGGACGCCCTATTTCAGAATTGGTTTGAAGAACGCCCTATCTCAGCTGCCGATTCAAAAAAGCCCTTTCTCAGCACATTTTCAATACATTTTCAGCTGAGATAGAGCGGTTTTGAACAGAGCTCTGAGATAGGGCGTTTTCGAACTGACTGTCGAGATAGGTCGACCTTCCACTCAAGTGACGATATGTACATAATCAACGAAACTAATCGAAGTAGATTGCTGAGTGTTATAGAACTCAGCTGTTCGTCTTTCGACTAGTTGCAGACCAAGCAATGTCTCATATAAGCCCTCTCTAGCCAAATGCTTCATAATCAGGTACTTTCGAGTTACCTTGCCCCCAGAGTAATATAAGTTCCTTATGTTTTCCAACATAATTTATTGAAGACTTGCTGAACTAGTTTGGAAGTAATTGCTGGTCTGGCGAAAGCCGTGAGTGCAGCTTAGCTGGTACCTCAGACAAGTAAACCGGTATTTTCCACCACGTAGTCCATGGCCATGGAAGTTTGTCTTAAGATAGGTATCTTTGAAACAGACTCCAGATCCTGTCCTGGTCTTTAAAGCCATCGGTAAAGACTCTACAGTTCAGTAGTGGGCTTAACCCAGCCCTCGGCCTAAGGAAACTGATCATGAATAAAGAACAGAAAGTGACGGAAGGTACTGCTACATCCAGGGCAGCCCCAGCCTCTCGAGTAGCAACTGCGTTCATTCTTTGAAGCTTAGTAAGTAAATTTTCAATGCTATTGATTGAGGGCCCCGCCAGATAGAAAATCTTTTCTGCGTCACAGGGATGATTTTGACTGACAAAATGCACAGAACATGGTGAGACGGCACTTGATTGGTCAAAAATCAGCTGGTTTGAATTCGTTCTATACATTTTTGTTGTTGTTGTTTTGCCACATACGCGGGCGTTAAAAGTTGAGAGTAGGGCGAATTTTGTTCCTTGCGGCAAAGCGTGCGTTCGGAGTTACCTTGAATGTTAGTGAAAAGCATCCCTGTGACGCAGAAAATAATTTTTGTCTGGTGGGGCCTTGAGAGTCTGTGCCACCACCATATAGGTCTTATCATAGATGTGTAAATCCACAAGAATCTTTCGGTTGGCAGACCCCACGTCTAATCGAATACTTGCTTGCATTGCCTATTATGGATTTCAACACGGGAAAAGTTACGTAGGTATGCGGCAACTTACAGTAAAAAGTGAAAAAAGCATTTTTCTGTAGGGTGTTTGCTAAATATCTATAGGCACTCAGACACCTGCTCTCACTTGCATCTGTGCCTCTATTGCACTTACATATGTATATAAGTTTGTATGTGCATANACGTAGGTATGCGGCAACTTACAGTAAAAAGTGAAAAAAGCATTTTTCTGCAGGGTGTTTGCTAAATATCTATAGGCGCTCAGACACCTGCTCTCACTTGCATCTGTGCCTCTATTGTACTTATATAAGTTTGTATGTACATCACAACACATTTCGTCACATCGAAAGTCACATGTCAGCGTTCGGTAAAGGCCTTAAAAACCACGCGACATCAATAACAGTGAAATGTGGTAAAATTCAATTGTCTGTACATCTAAAATCGGACATACTACGTATGTACATACATACATACATATGTATGTACTAAGCATACTATATCTGATACATCCACGGCACTTAGAAATGCAGCAGAAAAGTTGAATTGAAACAACACGAATTTGTAATGAGGTGAAGTGACGAAAATGCAATCGATATTCATTTCTGATGCGTAAAATGTATATACATGTGTATGTACATACATTAGGGTGGTCCAAAAACAGTAAAGTCGGAATTGTAATGTAGGATTGTTCTATATGGAAAAAAGTATATCCCCATTTTCATTTTTTTATTTTGAAATGAAAAAATATTTAGAGGTCGCTCAAAGCGCTCAAAGTTTTACATGTATTTTTATATAAGAAAATAAATTTTTTCGTAGAAATGCTATATAAATATTGAAAGGCAATATTTTCGATCGGAAAACTGTGGTTCTCTTCAGGAGACTTTAAGTAATAAAACCCAATTGTTTCTATAACCATTTTTTAATACTAGCGATTTTTTATTGGTCGTCCCATTGCATTTTTCGGGCTTTTTGTTTGTGCATGGCTTCAAAGCTCGAAATTAATAGAATGGATAAACCGAATAATCGTCCGTCTGATGTTTGTTTATGTCTCTGTAGTTTTCCGGTCAAAAACATTGCGAAATACTGCGATTTATTTAGAACTTGTTCATTAGCTCCGACTCCAAGAGTCCCTTCTAGGTTGGAGTCCGCTCCATATTTTTGTTCAAGCAGCCTCGAAAGAATTGTAAATACAACGAGACAATTGCAAGCGTCAGATAGAGGCAGGCGTTCCTACTCTATGCTAAAAAGAATGTGCTCTGCAAAGAAATTACAGTTAAAAACCCCAGTCTGGAAAGTCTGGGCTAAAAAATGTTCTATGTACTTATGCCGCCTCGGAACCCATGGGTGAATAACGAAGGCAAAGATGCTCACGAACACAATGAAAGGGGAAAGATCAGCCAGCACCAGGGATGAGCAACTGACGAAACTGTGTAGTGCCAAATAAAGATGAAAAGGGAAATTGGAATTATCATAAGCTTTCGAGTTCATTATTATAATTATCGGCATGCAAAAGTACAAAAACTGA
Source organism: Rhagoletis zephyria (assembly GCF_001687245.7). Taxonomy (NCBI): domain Eukaryota; kingdom Metazoa; phylum Arthropoda; class Insecta; order Diptera; family Tephritidae; genus Rhagoletis; species Rhagoletis zephyria. Next base: position 33,173 of record NW_016161660.1, read on the forward strand.
GTCTGAGCTTTAGGTCACTCATGAGTTTTACATAGTTTATGACTTTACTTCTTTCTAGAAGTTGCTAGAAATAGTACTAAATATACACACTGTCTAGTTATCAGCATGTCTTTTTGAAATTCAGGTCTGTCGGGCAATGTGACCAGGTTACACTTTTTGAGGATAAATTAGCATTTAGTTTCATGACTTGGGCCCAGAACTTTAGGTCTAGCTGCATGTTTTTGTTCTAGACTTTCTTTAAGTATTCATAATAAAATTCGGACTGGGAATTCTTAAAAATAAGTAATAGTCTTACCAAAACTCCTTATTATTTTAAAAACTAAAGCTCAACGTTCAAAATTTACAATGTCTATGCAAAGTACCATTTCTTTGAGAAAAAAATTTTTACGCTTTTTTAGGTCTCAAATAAATTTTTGGTAAGAAATAATTTGCTTGCCACTTTTTCCATTTGTTTTGTTGGCATACTACCATACAATTTTTACCTTTTTCGTATCCGTAATTACTTGTTGGAAAGATTTTATTTTGCGTTTTGATGAGAAGGATTCAAAATAGCATGTAAAGAAGAACACTTTCACTGAACTTTTCGAATTGGTGGCAAGTGTTTTAGTTATGCCTATAGTATTTTCTTTTTCAAAATCAATTTAGCTTCGGTCTGGCGATCATCTGGTCACACTGCTGGCGACACAGCTGTACACTAATATGCAACTACCATTGAACAGGCACCATCCGTCTTTAAAGAATTCGCATGGGGCGTGTTCTTCGAAAACTAAAGCGCTGGTCGTTAACGCTCTAATAGAATAGAATAGATAGAATTTGGTCGTTACCTCTTAGCTAGTGAAACTAAATGCATATATATTTGGAAATGTGAGAGGTGTCGACAACCAAACACGAAAATGAGGACCCGCAGGGTGAAGTTCTTTCCCTACTCCTATGAAACTTCACGGGGAATAGCCTGGTGTTACACAAAAAACCAAAATGGCCGATGATCTGTAGCTTCGTTCGTAGAATAATGTCACGCTGACTCTCTCGGAGAAAGTCAGATATTTGGGCGTCATTCTGGAAAGAAAGCTAACATAGCGGCGCAATGTAGCGGAGTGCCCTAGGATATTATATATTATATAGGATAGGATTATCACGATATTATTCACTAGAGGTACGTCCCAAATTGTTTTACGGAATTAAGCTCCCTGGATAAGTCGCCCTTTGGACCTACAAGGTCGTTGTATTTCAGTAGGATTAAATTCGAGATAAAGTCGTGCGACAGGAGGTTTGGGAAATGGGGTATACTAGCACGAGCTCTAACTTAACCCCAGTTTTAGGATATCGGTTTTCTGCAGCGGTTTTCAAACAAAATTATCAATAATCAACGAAGCTATAGTTATGAGGTAACGATCTTAGGTAGCAGCTATCTGATAGTCAGGTGGCTACTAAAGCACTTGAATGTGATAAATCAATATCAAGAAAAGTAATCCAATGTAGACATACCTTAAATGAACTGGCAGAAAGGCACACCTCACATTTATGTAATATAAGCGTCAGACCAGAGCCAGTAATGAACTGTATGACAGTTGAACCAGCGGGTAAGAGAACCTCTTTGTCTGCAGTCAATACCATTCTCAGTGCGCATATCCTATTATTATCTTCGGGGTTATGATGGGTCACTGTCATAGTTACCGCAATGTAGAGAAAATCAGGAGTGTAGAGCATTATCACTGTCGGTGCGCCGTATTGGCGAGGTCCCGTCGATGTTCGTTTCATCACTACTTTCGTGAGCGTCTATACGGCTTGAACTCAGTACGGCTAGAATCGATGATTTTTTTCCTTCATCAGAACGCAAATTGGTTTAATTCTAGGGAAAGGAAGAATACACGGAGCACCTATTACAGCATCACAAAGGGCATATTGCAGCCTACGTCTTTACATATATATGTTAGCGGCCAAACCCGGTTTTCGAACAAAGTATTTTGCCTAAGCTAAGCTAGTTCTACGTACATTATATACGATAAACCGATAAAGCATGGGTCAAACTGGTCTGGCCTAAGCCCGATAGGATAAACCAGTTAAGTCTAGGCTGAACGCGGAAGCAATTGGACGCAAAAATACTATGGACTGCGTAGCCAGAGCTGGACAGATATTTTTTGAAGTTTAAATATTCACCATTCATATCGGTCTTAGGCCAGACAAGTTTGACCCAGGCTTGACTGGTGTATCCTATCGCATGTAGGCACAACTAGTTTAGACTAGGCAAAATTAGTGTGTATCGGGTTTGAGCGGTAACTTATATACATATGTAACAAGGCTTGCCCCCTGTCTATGTAGGCACAGAGTAATTTGGCGATGACGAATTCATTTATCTAATGCGCCAATGCCAAATACTTTCTAAACACAAATTATTTTTAAACTTGCCATCTTTGAAACTCATTCAACTAGAATTCCATATCACCACAAAGGATTTGTATAAGTAAGTAGAATTTGCAGAAAACTAAAGCAGACAGCTCAACAAGTGAAAGGCTTCTCTTATTGCCACAAGAGGAAATAAACAATTGCCACCACTTTGGTACTTGACATACTTGGACGCCTTAATTAAAACCACTTTTTTTCCAACACAATACGAGTGCGAGTATGTGCTGAAATCTCACATCACCAAGTGCTAAATAGAAGCAATGCGCATGCAGACAGCCACACATGGACTCATACATACATATGTACTATGTACATATGTATGTTTGTATACCCATACGTTGAGTTTGTTCCTCATTGCTACTGGATCGCGCAAAAAACGCGCTGATCAAGAGAAATTCCTACTCGTCGTGAAGAGCATTTGGTAATACAACACTTTCACTTTGACGGCAACTTTGAACGTTCCACTTCTAGACACGATCTTGAACGTCAAGACAAGTATAGTCTAGCATATGAATTATTGCAATTATATATGAATGTGTGCAGATATTTAAATACGTACTATGTATATTGTTGAATGTTAATACCTGCTGTAAAGAAAAACAAACGGGCATTTGCGGTAGCGAATCTAATAAATAAATATACCAAAAGAAAAAAAAAACAAAAAGTGAGAAATAAAATGCGAAATGCTGTGTAGCAAAACCCGCCTGAAGCAAATGTAAGTGGATATCGAGTTAAGCAGTTACTTGGCGCAATTAGACTCGTCTGCTTTACAACTGCGATATCGCCAAAGCATCCCAATAGGCAATTTACTGTTTCCAGCCACCAGAGAATTATGGCATAAGTCTCGGATTAGTTGGATATTTTTCATTCCTCTTACGAGTAGTCATTAAAGCTCGACATCGGCAATGAAGGTGCTCTATTGGCTCCTATTAAATCTATTTTAAAGAATTTACAACGAGTTACAAACATTATTGTTGGGTCTGCCCAGCTTCTGACGTTGGAGCCAACCGGACAATGCCCAATAAGAACCTTAACGCTAGGTCTTGAAATTGCTAACAGGTCATGTAATCATTTGAGGTTGTAAGTATACGGGCCACATGAGTTCGGCTATTTGGCAGGAAGACAACATGTGACAGTGATGACCGGTTTGCTCAACTGTGTAAGTACTAAATCAGTCTTAAAGAGTTGTGCCGAGTACAAGCACTCATTGCCCTCCTCGTATCGTCACACCCCGCAATCTATCTAGTTTTTGATGATTTTTCCAGCTCCATAAGGCATTCCCACCAGACTTGGGAAACATTGGTTTGGATTATTGATAGACCCAAAAGCCAAAGATGTTCAGGCATGCTTGCACTTTGTATTTGAAGCCCACAGAAGGAATAAGAAAAGATGAAATCTAAATTTTCCAGAATCTAATGAATTATCACCATAACGGCGCTGCTACCTACCCTCCCATCCTCTAGTTTGGTTCGAGTTTTGATGAGTTAGTAGTGGTAAGCCATAAATTTGATGAAATTACCCCACCTCAATTCCCCAATTCTCAAAACCTTTCCGATTCATATTTCGTCTTACGTTGCTCTCTTTCCACGATTGAGAGAATACAAAGGTTGCGCCGATCTCGGACCGCTATTCCTCTCTTAACGAATTTGACAGAATCATTGTTTGCATGACGTCATACTTGTGCAACTTGTTTACGTTTTCTTTGCAACATTTTTTCTTCTTCTTCCATTCTTGCTCACGTTTTGGCATTTCTCTCTCGCAATTGCACCAGTGTGACGTCACACAAAAAGATATTCTCAAAAATCCTCTTGATCGGCGCAATCTTGTATTCTATCATTCTTGGCTATAGACGGTACGTGGCATTGTGTCTCTACTTACCCAGAGTGGCTAGAACTTTTAACTGGATTCGGAAGAGTCTAGTCTGATGTTCTGGTCCTGTTGTAGCCCCGTACATAACCCGAAAGGCACCATTTCCCTACACACGTTTTTAGCTAAATTTGGAGGACCCAGCTTGTTCATTATATATTTTCGATTTCGGGCTTTAACGAGCAAAAATTTAAGCAACTTACATTTACCCTGAATAACAACAACTGTCGCCATTCACTTTGAACAACGTACAAATACCACAAACAAGATTACTTACGTAGGAGTTCGCCTGGATAGGCGACTTACTTGGCGACACCACATAGAGGCTAAAGGGACTCATATTAAGTTGAATGCCAGTTCTCTACATTGTCCTATTAACTCTCGTTTACCCCAGAGTCTGAAGTATAAAGTGATTATATACAGCAATGTTCTAAAACCGATGTGAGTTATGGGGCAACGCGACCAGTAGCAACATCGAAATCCATCATTGGAGTCCCGTGGTATATCCGAAGCGGGAGCACGTACCGAAAGAGAGCAAGAATGATAGAATACAAGATTGCGCCGATCAGAGAGGAGTTTTGAGAATATCATTTGTGTGACGTCACACTGGTGCAATTTCGAGAGAGAAATGCCAAAACGTGAGCAAGAATGGAAGAAGAAGAAAAAATGTTGCAAAGAAAACGTAAACAAGTTGCACAAGTGTGACGTCATGCAAACAACGATTCTGTCAAATTCCTTAAGAAAGGAATAGCGGTCCGAGATCGGCGCAACCTTTGTATTCTCTCAATCGTGGTCTATAGCGAACCCGCGGACAGAAAACGAAGGACTGCGATGAACGCCACTGGTGGTGGGGAAAGACAATGACAATGAAAAAAAAAGACAAAGGCAAAGACGCAGTCAAAGACGACGACAAAGGCAAAGAAAAACACAGAAGTCATAGACAAAGATAGAGATAGATATAGAGATAAAGCTAAAGTCAAAGACAATGATAAAGATAACAGTAAATATAAAGACTAACGCGAAGACAACAATACATTTAAAGATGGCGGTTAAAGTTAGGATTAAGATTTATATTAAGGTTAAGATTAAGAGTAAGACTAAATTTCACTTCTTCCGCACTTAGAGAGGGACTACATGCACTCAGTTATTTGCTTTCCAGCAAAAAAATTTGTGTATTTTTTCTGAAGTTTCATTCCACAGAGCATCGTTTGACACCAAAAAAGTCGTAGTTACCCAATCCTAACTACGCACTCGATCATAAATGAAGAGCACCCAATTCAACTTACCATACGTGACACCGAGTAGCAGTGCCAGCAACAGGCAGCGGGGTGTGAAGGATGCTGTAAGGCGGAAGAGCGGAGCTACTCGTTGCGTTTGCGCTGCTGCAAAATACAGCCGCGTCGTTCTCCTGCTACGCTGGTCTGTAACACTCTCTCTACGTTGCTGCTGGGCACTTTCAGATTGCCCCTTTCGTGTTGTCATAATCATTGTTGTTGCAGATAGTGTCTTTGCTGCTGACGCCCCTTGCAGTGATGTCCAACTGCCGCAGCGGCTACTGCTGCCACTTGAAATTCGCATTCCGAGTGCTTTGATTGCGCTTCTTTGCTTAAAATGAACTATATACTTTTTGCTGTTCTGGTAATTTGTTAAACGATTTTTTGTTTTTGTCGTTTACTACTAGCAGTGCAGTGCTCGTTGTTGAGCTGCTACGCGTACACTGCTGTTATTCCTAATTTGTTTAATGCAAATCAATTCCAACGCGTTGACTGAACTGAGCTGAGCAAATGAGCATACAAAGAAGGCATTGCGCCGATAACAGTCTTATGAAAGCAATAGCAAAAAATCTTTTAAAGACCCTCGTTAAATACGTACATATGTATGTACTTTAGCGAGAAAATATGTTTGCAAAATACATTAATAAAAGTTATTTATGCGCGACGCATGGACTTGTTGGAAATTCAATATTTATTTTATTTGCTTCTCTATTTTTAACTACTAAATTCGATACATATTTGCATTGAGGCACTGCAAACAGGTTTGTTTTATTGTTGTTCTCTTTGTTTCAGACTTTCGTCGTGTAGTTATTGCTGTTGCTTCTTAACTTGGTTTTAAAACCTATTTTGCCTCGCACGACAGCAAAAATGGGCAGCGAGTTCGTTAAATTATGGACTTAGTTCATCGAAAACAGTAGCACACTTCTCAACACTTTTAGAATATGGAATTATTTTTCTCTCATAATTATAATTTTATTAATAAAACCACACAAATTCCAATGAAATTAATTTTTCTTATTCGTTAATCTCGCTCGTCGTTGTTGAGTTGAAAATTTTCGTAGTAGGTAGATAGGTAATTTCTTTTTCATTTATTAAATTTACACCTTTCCGTTTGCAGCCATCTCATTCGCACTGGCTCAAAACCACTATGCAGCCATTTCGTGCCGTACGTTTGCTCACTGTCATTGCACGAAAAACAACAATAACAATAGCAACACTCACTACACAATGGCACTCTCCCAACACACACCACAACGGCACACACACACACGAACGCGCACTAACCGACAGCAACGAATTCACACAACCGTTGTTTCCTCGAGCACTTTTTCCACAACGTCCGGCTGGTCTGAGAATCAAAACGTAACTGAAGTTACAGGTTGTTGAGGTGCTGCCTTAAGCCGCGTTGCGCTAAGCCCACTACACGTCTGTAGGTTCCCAACAAACACCACCGATATGGCGTTCACATTCTGCCAGACGGAAATGAGATGACGCTAAAGTGTTATTGTTAACAAATGTTGGTTGTTAGTAAGCTACTAGACAAGTTAGTGTGGGACTAACTGCGAGCAACGTTGCTTAGAAACGGTAAGCCGGCAAGTGAGTAGCTATGTATGTATGTATGAGGAGAATAGGTAAAATCGATTGTGCGCGAATCGGGCTGGAAGAAACGAGAAAACGAGTGAGTAAGGCACAGGTAAGTAGCAGCATGGACAGGTATACATACAACTAGTAAAGTGGTTAATTGTCAGGTAATGCCAGATACATACATACTTATGTAAACAGTTAGAAGAGGGTTGTTGTCTTCGCTAACGTTGCTTGATCGATTGCGCGCCAAAGGTAGTCGGTGTGATTGCGACATTGCTGGTTTACCGGTGGTAGGCGGATGTAAAGTGGTGGCGAAATTTTAGTTTCATAACAAAATACTCGTATTTATTTTAGAGAAACTGGATTGATTCCATAAATGTATAGACTGATTTATCACTTGAAGCCAGCATAATATATTCAATTAGATACAGTCGAAACCGGTTAACAGAGGTTTTTAATTAACAGAACTTTGGTTAAGTGCAATAGTAGCCAACTAAGCGAACCGAGAGATTGCAGCTATCCGAATTTTGTTCGCTCAATTTCACAATTCGAACTAAGTCAGCTTGTTCGAATGATACCGCTTCGGCAGCCTTCTGACCCAGAAGTGATTCCGAAAGTTGCCCCGTTTTGTAGTCTTGCAGTAAGCCACGTAAAATTGCCTGATGTTTGCAAAACACTCAGGATTATAATTACTTTTATACACAAGAGTGCTCAATTGAGGCATTTAAAAATAAGTTTTCCTCGTCTTTGACGACTGTTGGTCCACATTCTTCATATACATATAAATATTGAAGAATTTTAGAGTAGTACCGTAGCGGTTTTGAGTCATAGCAGTGAATAAAGAAAACCGTTTTGGTAGGCGAGTTCAATTTCGGGAAAACATTTTTGATAAACCAATTTTAAGGCGGCTACGGTTTGCAGGTCTAAAATATTTTGCATTTGGTACAACTATTTATGTACCTATGATTGTCTTTAATACAACGTTTACAACGGTTACCTGTGAATATTAAAAATACAACAAACTTAGGTTGATGTGGCAGTCGGTTCAATTTACCAACTCACTTAGACCTTTTGAAGGTCCATTGTATACAACAAACTTACAATAATGCAAAACTATGTTAATGCATAAATTCTTCCGACTCCGTACTTCAAGGTAATAAAGTAGAGTTTTCAGCATAATTAACATGTTAATCAAGTTGTTTAATGTTCCTGCAAATTTATGGTATGTATATAATGGTTAAGCTGCTAAACATTGCGTTAGCCTTATCGACCCTACACAATTTCCGCAAATATATAAAAGCCACAGCCCACGCTTTAACCTCCAGTCAAATTTTCAGCACGCTTACATGCTACAACAATGTTAATTTTTTACGCAATCGTGCTTTTAAATTTTTTTGCGAAGCTCATATCCGGCGCTCCATACCAAAACTCTACAGTAAAAGTGATTGCTCACAAGAGAGACTTGATCGATTTGTCTCGGTTTGGCGAACGCCTTTTCGGCTATCCTGATGTGGAGGCCGGTGAAAAACTCTCAAAGCTCAATGCAAACTCAACGGAGAATCCTGAAGAATTTGGACCATATCTAGAAGGCGATCTACTTGTGCCGCATGACNACCTTCTTTTAAGCGATGTTCTCCAACGTTAACTGCCATGGCACTTCGGCGTTAACGCTAGCCGTTAGAAAATGCTTATGTTTAGGTATGCCAGTAAGATGGCTATTGCACCAAGGAACTGTTTTTAATTTCCTGTGCAATTGTGTTTGAGGGATTGATTCTTTCGCCGATTGTAGTAAAATTTTCTGGAGTTGCTTATGTTTAGACTGACAGGTCTGATTGACTCATAGTGAGTACATCTACTTTCGAGTAGTGACCAATTTGCACGATTGACTTGGAATTTGGGTTTAATGATTATTTGCGAGTGATTTCCGCTCGGAAATAAGGAAATGCCAATCGGATAGTGGTCGCTTCCGTTTAAGTCATCTGAAGTCTTCCATTCCGCATGCGCGGCGAGATCGGGAGAACAGAAAGTCAAATCGAGGTGAGTGAAGATGTTGTGTGTAGAAAGGTGAGTGGATTGGTTGATGAAGCTTGCTAGCATGTTCCCTTTCGGTTATTTGTATGTGAGCCCCCGTTTTGGTGCCAGCTATTAAAGTCACCTGTAATAATGTGTGATGGCCCTTGCCCACTTTATCTCAAGTGGTCGATAGTCGTAAATCTATCCTACTTTGAAGGCCGTTAGAAAGACTTTTAACTCAATGAACCATCCAGCTGTTTACTGGCTAAGCGCTATCGGACAAACTTACCGATCTCAGCCTTGTCAGACAAACTATTCTAACCCAAACCTGCTTATTTTTGTCTTAACTCCATAGCTTAACATATGACACAAAAATGGCGCACTTGAGCCAGGAAAATCTAGAGAAGTTCTCGTACGGAGTATTCAAATATCAAGCCAAGAAAAACTCATTCGATTGCCAAGTCTGCAAATATTAAAGCGACTGAACTTTATTAATGTTTCAATAGTAGTAATAGATCAAATCAGGACGGAGCCATGGGTGACGAGATCATGATATCGAAATTGACTCTAAAAGTATTCAAAGGAAGCCTACATGTACATAAATACATTACAAACACCAGAGATATGGGATGGCATTGACTATGAAAAATTATAAAGAATAATTTCTGAACAAATGATGTCAATATATTTGATATGCATTTCCCAGGACATTCGCTGGAGCTTGATCTGATGACTCCGGCTCCTCGGAACACAGGTTCCCTAGAGCTAAAAATCATAGCAGATCTGGCTCCATTTCCCGGACAAGGTACAGTGGGCGGTAGTCTTTTGAACGTTTCAAATCAGCAGGTGTTTACGGGATTTCTCCAGCACTATTGCAAAGAAGTATTGAGGACATCACTGATCCCCTGACCTGAGCATTTAGAGCTAATAATTTCTGGAAATACATACCCTACGCTTGGAGGAAGGTGTCCCTGTCGAATCATACAGAGCTATTAGCCTAACTTCCTACACTGTGAAAATTTTAGACAGCTTGTTAGTGTTCGATAGTAGGAAGAAACTGAGTGCTTCCACTCAATGATAAAACAATCGATTCGGCCTTATAGTATCTAGTTAGGAGATTGTTCTGTGTACTTTCTTGAACATCGATGAGGCTTTCGATAATACCTGCTTATGGTTCTACCACGAGGACATTTCCCCAAAGAGGCTTGTACCAAACTACTCTTAGACGCTATGCTTCGTCCGTGATCATGAGCGGTTTTCCGCTGGGATGGGTGCTTTCTCCCTTGTTTCGGCCACTTGTGGCCGGTGGCCTCTCAATCAGACTACATAAGTATTTTAACGATGCCGTGGGTTGCCCGAATGACCTAGCATTTATAGTTACAGGAGCTGTAGACAGGTACTGTCTCGGACGTAACAAGTGCAGCACTTTGCGTGGTCTCAAACTTATGTGGTAATGATGGCCTCAACATAAATCCCCAGAAGGATGTTCTTGTACCGTTTACAGCAAGGTATAAACCAAAACTTGGTTAGGTCACTTTTGGAGGGACAGTGCTTGAATACTCGGATGAGCTCAAATATCTTGAGATACGCTAGATAAAAGACTCTATTCGTCAGGAAGCTGTTGCTAAAGCCACACGGGCCTTGTGAGTCTGCATGGAGTTCGAACTCAAGGCTGATAGAATGGCTCTGCCATATAATCCGTCCGATTGTGTCCTATGCATCCGTCATTGAATCAATAAGAACTTGCTCAACTGCGGGTCTAGAGTCCACTGTAGGATGAACTCCTCTCTGGACAGAAAAGTTCAAGTAAAAATCTTCGGTAGCGAAGGTTGGACAAATGGGCTGCCTGCCCTTAATCCCAGTTACGTACACTGGTACACAGACGGGCCAAGGATGGAGGACATGGGATAGATTGCAAACGGTGAGCCAGATTGAAGTGTTAGCAATCTCAAACTACGCAAAATTAAATCTTGAAAAGGGTTTGTAGGACGCCTTTCCAGCTTTCTTTCCAGAGAGCCAAGCAGCCATCCGCGCCCTTTCAAACGAGATGATGAAATCCAAACTGCTCTGACACGCTACAAAATTTGGCAGCGAAAAATACGGCAACATTGTGCTGGGTACCAGGCCATTTTGGGATCGAAGGCAAGGAGATCGCTGACGAGTTGATAGGAGAAACTGCCTTTTTGGGACACGAATCTTACTGTAGTCTCAGTTAGTCCTCCTCGAAATCCATAATTGCTTAGTGGGTAAACTCGGAACGCAGTAAATACTGGGAAGGAGAAAAAAAAGATGTTTAAGGTTGCAGTGCTTCTTGTTCTTTCACATCCCAGCACAAACTAACTAACTATATATAGGACACGTATTGAGTATCTGGAATATTTCAGAACCAACTAGCATACATTTTCTTTCTATTTTCAGAAACAAACTAAGGAGGCACAACTGATGGGCCAACGCATCGGCTTCTCCGTAAGTGATGTAGCTAAATTAAATGCAATGTACAATTGTAGAATAAACTAAAAAAAAAAATATTAGACAACTTCTTTTTTAAGAAAATATGCATTTATTACATCACTAACACTACAATGAATAATTTCAAATAAACGAATTTAACAGCACAATCTCATTTACAAATCTTTGGTTTTTTTCTTAAATTTTCTTCAAAAATCAACTGCTGGATTTCATTACTTTTTTCTCTACAAAAATAGATATGACGTATATGTATGTAAGTATTTCATAGTAGTTAAGCTCCACTAATGTTGCGTTATATTCTTGTGTTTGCCAAAGAAGACATTATCCTTCGTGGTGAGCAGCTCATTGCAGAGTGACGAATAACGGCGTATGGCCATAAACGAATCGGGATCTTTCAAGCGATGTGGGAATACGGAAAGTATTATTAAATTAATAATAAAATTGTATTGTACATAGATAAGTTTATGTGTTTAAGGTGTTAGTGTAACAACATTATGCAATTATGTACATTAGGGTGGTGCAAAATTTATTTTCGTTTACTTTAGTATAACCAATGCTGTCTTGAATGTGAATTTTTGGCTCAAAATTTTATACTCAATAGCGATAAGTCTATGTTTTTAGTTTTCCAACATCTTATTGAGGGTTAGAATTTTTTAAGGATTTTTTTTTGTATTGTTTGAATCCAAACTACCCTACATATTATTTCCTGGAAAATCACTGCCCAAACCCTCTTACTTTCCGATTTCAGAGCCAGATCAAGATGTCACGCAACCCATACGGAGGATTAGTCAGGCCAAGCTCCTCCAATGATGTATTCTGACACCAAATACTAGTTCCTCTCAAAAAAGTGGAATCAACAAGGAGGTTTGAAACGCACAGGCCGAGTGTCCTATTCCCGCTTGTAGTAAAGTGTTTATGATTGATAGGGAAGGCAAACGAGGTCAGCATGAAGGCTTGCGGTAGGGCAAAAGGACTTCAACAAAGAACACATACATATACCTCTAAAGCCATCCACAAAATCCAACGTAGTGATCGTGCTCTTGTTACCTCACAGATCAGTGAGGACTAGAAGAACTGTTTGTAGGTGTAGAGGGATATTTTACAAACGAAGTTAATAATTCTCGATTCCGATGTCAGATTGTGTGAAGAGGCACACATCACTAGGCGTCAACAAGCAGTGGAGGAAGCCCCAGCAATAGCGCTTAAAACGCCTAAAACACGCAGAGTCCTTTGCTGTAATAGAAAAACATCGGAAGATCATAGACACCAAGAGTGCAAAAAAATGCAGAAGGCAGGAACCATAGGCACCGATGAAAGTGAGACCAACACGAAATGACAAAAGTACCGCTTCAATTAAAGCAAGATAACTCAGATCCTCCCTCATTATGTAGATACAGACGTTGACTGGTTACATGGAAAGCCAGTTACCCATGACCATAGTAAATCCTTGGAGCTGTACAATACTACTATCGACACATAGCCAAAGTCCAGTCACAAGTACGTCTGCAAGTTAATGAAGCACGAGATATACCAACGCGACACGAGACGCCAGATTCATTACCGGTAACACCTTCGGACCTAGCGGAAAACTCGGAAATGCTCCAAGTGTTTGACCGTGTTAGGTAGTTTCACGCACGGTTCTAGAGCAGCGACAACAAGACTAACTACACTAACACTAAAACTCTAGCCAACTAACCGGTTTTCGTGGAAACTGAAAAGCCACCCATCCATTCCAAATCATCTTTTTATTTTAAAACTAACAAACTTTTAGTGCGTAGGAAGTACACAGTTTGTTGTTGTAGCGGCCCTCGCCTAATCGGCTAGTCTATCCATCATTTATCTTCTTGTATTGGCACTACTAAGCTCTACCAAAATCGGCTAGGTGAAGAAATGGTTGGTCGTGGGATACACATACGTTTGGCACGCCGGGGAGAGTTTGGGTGGTGAAGACATTCACTAGGCCAGAATTTAATAGTTTCACGGTGAATGTCGTTGATGGTTTGCCGGTATAACGTCGCGTCTAGTGGTTGTGTGATGTAGATGTGAATCCAGTACGTGCGTTTGTAGATATGCTTTCCTAAATGCCTAGAAGGAGGCTCTGCTTCTAGCCAGTATCTATTTGATACCTCCGTGCAGCAGCAAACCGAGAAAAAATTGCTTACTGAACAAGAAATGTTGCTCCTTGACGGGGATCATTAAGATCTCGCTATGCAGGTTGCGATATCAAAAGGATAAACTTTGTTCTCCGCAGTGCGGCGTGCTGGCAAGTCTGAAGCTTCGTCCACTGCGTCCTACTAGTCTGTGGTAACCAAGTAGGTACGGCATAATTCAGAACCAGCCGTCCAGTTTTTTCATATGCTGCTAGAGAGATTTCTTTGTCTTTGCCGTAAGTGCTGCCGGCGAGCAATTTGATTACCCGTTTTGCGGTTCTGACAATTGCGGTTGCGTGTGAAAGATGGCAGGGAAGAGATATCCGTTAACCCCAAAATTAAGCTTTTCAAATCCAATGTCCTTTCTATACTGCTGTATGGAAGTTCCACCTAGAAAGTAACTACTGAAATAACCAGGCGCCTCAAAAATTTCTTAAACAAATGTCTTAGAACAATACTCTAAATGTTTAACCTACAATAATCTGAAATGAAAAGTTGCTCAGAAAAGCCTCTTGACATCTGGATACGGGGACAGACAGAAATGGAAGTAGATAGGCCATACTTTGCTCATAGAAACGGCAGTACTTCAATTGAAATTAAATCCCCTAATTGGCACAAGCTGATCTCCGGGCAGACCACACGAAACGTGGAGAAGAACAGTCGTGTAGGAGTCGAAGCAAATCGAGTTAAGCTGGAAGGAGCTCGATGTGATTACCGGAACGAGAACCAGATGCCACGCAGGTACTCTACGTCCTGCTTGCATTTAAAGGAAACGAAGAAGAAAGTGGTTTATTAAGATGAAAAGGATAAAATAAAGGTGGGAATGCATATTTAAATTCGCCCTATAAACTCCCTTAAGTTCGGGGAAACCCTAATGTGCCTAACCAAAGCCTTTTCCGGAAAATTGTTCATCCTACATGTCAAAAAATTGTTTCTTGAAATATTTGTTAATTTTGGAAAATTTATTATCATTTTAGATTCTATAACTTTTTTTAAATCAGTTTTTCCACATTGATTTAAAGTTGAGATTTTTAGGAATTTTCGAAAATATAACCTTTTACAAATTTTTTTTTGTAAATTTGTTTTATAAATAAATAATCCTCTGTATTTAAATAAATACCTATGTATGCATTTAATATACATAGCAAGAGTTAGATATCTAAAAAATATTTACGATAACTACTTCTGAGGGGCGGACAAGTGTCCATGAAATGAAATTTTTGTAATCAGATTTTACTTAAAACCCAAAGTTTGAAAGAAATTCGCAATTAAAGAACTATTATTTTTAAAAAGTTTTTTTTTTATACTAAAAAAAAAACAGAAATGCTGGTCTTGGTTTTTTCATGTTAAGGTAACGGATATGAAGATTCAAATCTTTAACTCACTTTATAAGTATACGATTCAAAATTTCCTTAAAAGTTAGAATTTAAAGCTTTTGCTATTTAGACAGGAATAACTTCTTGGTACAAATAACAATGTTCCGAAATTCAATTTGTGTTTATAAATACATATGTATGTATATGGGTCAAAGTGACTATTTTTGATTTGGATGAATTTTGGTCAGAACTTTTCTTTTATCATATAACAATGTTCTGCCAAAGGAGAACAAAAAAATTGTTTCGAATATTCAAAATTTCAAGATTTCCAGAATTTTTCAAGTTTATTTTTGTGAATATCACCAAAGCATTGTAGTAGTGTAAAAAATTACTCGTTTTAAAGGTGATATTTGGGAAGATATAACAAAATAAATTTAAAAATAACAATAACAATAACAAATTAACAAAATAAAAGATCCTGTAATTTTCGTGGGGTTTTTCTAAATATGAATTTGCAAGATTTGAAAAAAAAATTTTAAATTAATAATAAATTTAAATTAAATAAAAATTATTTGACGTAACTTCATAAAGTTCAAAAATGTATATCTTTAAAAAAATACCTTGCTGAAATTTTCAGGAACTTCTAAGAACAGTTGGAGGTATTGTATAGAAAAAAATTTTGCCAACTACTTAAATAAGGTTATGCTTTTACTTTTTTTCCAAATTCTGTAAGTTTTCTATTTTTTTATTTTTAACCAACTTTAAAAAAGGAGAAGGTTATCAAATCGTCGGAATATTTTTTAAGTTTTTTTTATGTATGTTACCGCATAACTTTGAACTACGGTAACCGACTGTGATAATTCTTTTTTCGCCGGAAAGGTAATACCTCAAGGGTGATCCCATACCAATTTTGTTTAGATAATAGTTTGTTTAATAGTTCCGATAATTGGATCATGAAAAAATTGTCGGGACACCTAAATTTGGATATGAGAATTGGATTAGGTTGTGTTTTTTGCTTAAAAATTACTTTAATTTTTTTTAATTTTTCATCAACTTCAAAACGAGACCCGGGTTTTCCAAGATTAATTTTTGAATATCTCAAAACCTATTATACTTGCAAAAATTGTTCTGGTCCCGTTAAATATGAATTTTCGAGCTTTAAAAAAATATATTGCAAACTTTTAATTAAAAATAAATTTAAGTTAAATAAAAATTGTTTAAAATAACCT
>NW_016161661.1:0-1126 GCF_001687245.7 Rhagoletis zephyria
ATGATAAAAGTGCCTCTCAGCGGTTCTACCTTACTATAGTTGTATCATGGTATAAATATAATATTTTTGTAACTGTCAGATGTCTGTCGCTTCCTTGGAATAAAATTAATGAGACCGTGAACGTATTTCTTCTTCTGGTCACACGACATCTCCCAGAAGGAACTAAACATTTCTTTTCGAGCATCTTCATCGAACATAAGGCATTTACGGTTATTTTTTAGACAAAAGTACGACGAATATGATTCCCCTAACAATCTGGATGGCCTTTAACTGAAAGAATTACCGTCCTTTGTCTTGCCAGTATGCTCCATACCATTCATCCTAGTTTTTGTATTTGTGGCACTCTGCTGCTCCATTTTGTGTCCTAATTATTGGTTTTTATTTATTTATTTGATATTTTTCACACCAAATTACGAACACAGACATTAATTCAATGTAGTCAAAAATTTTAACTGGCTTCGGAATTATTTAAAAATGCAAAACCTCCTAAACGTATACAACTTTCTTTGAAGTTTCATTGCCATTGTTAAATTTTTTGTAACTAAAGTACTTCCTAGGCTAAAGTACTACTAGGCTTTTTGCTTTCACAAATTTACATTCGTTCAGTTAGGACTTTATAAAAAGTGGCATAGCTTCGCTAGTTTTTGAGTTACGGTTTTAAATTTTTTAGGGAAGTTGGGTTTTAGTATAAGCTTCTTGGAAATGCAAAAAACCAAATTTGGAAAAAAATGTCAGTTAGCGCCTTTCTATATCTCATCAACGATATGTAGTTATGTGTGTATATGAATGGGCCCGAGCTCTAATGTACGGCACTGCGTATGAGTAACCAATTTACGCTTATGCACGATAGGTCAAATGACCCCTTTTGCTTTCTGAAAGAAATTAGGAGTAGTTGGATGCATTATGTGCTGCAAAAAGTGTATAAAAGAGTAAAATTTATCCATAATATTAACCCTGTTACGGCCTTTGACCCCACTATGACCCACAAAGAAAAGAAAATGGCAAATTTTTTATACCCGAGCGCACTTGTGCACAAGGGTATATTAATTTTGTTCACATAACGGTTGTTTGTAACAGCCAAAACGAATCGAGATAGATATAGACAAATGTATACATAAATGATCAG
>NW_016161661.1:1177-44507 GCF_001687245.7 Rhagoletis zephyria
TAAGCAAAACGTTGAAAATTATTGAAATCGGACTAAAATAACGGCCGCTTCTCATATAACGGTAAATTTCAGAAATGCTTGAAACTTCAATATTTCGAAATTGAAGGACGCTAATTTACTCAAAATTGATACACCCCGGCTTACCATCTAGCGGAAGGTTTCGGAAAGGTGAAAAAACATATATTTAATACTTGCGCCGGGTATTTAATGTTCGGCTCCGCCCGAACTTAGACTTTCTTACTTGTTTTTGTTTCTTTTTTTTAATATTAACCTTCAGTTAGACATAATAAATTTTGTAGACAAAATATGAGTAGAAGTATGTAGCACCTAATACTCTATTTTCATCATACACTTCATCTTTTTCAGCAAAAAATTACTCATTTCATCATATCCGAAAATGGAATTTCGCTAAGAAAATGGGATAATTTGATCTATTATCTTAAGTGGGCAATGAAGGGCTTATTATGGGATATCGAGGCCATTATATGTACACGTTTATACTGGTCTGACAATTGCACCTAGTACTGACTCTCTATTGCCGCCCAAATATATCCAGACACTTATTTCATTGCTTATTTATAATCACATAATAAAATACATACACAGATCTGCATAAATATTTATTACAGCTTAAGTAGATAGTGCCCGCGAGGAAAATTGAGAAATATGTATATTTCACTATGCCAAACACTCTCGTGCCAACTAAAAGTATTAACTAGGTATATTCCTCAGCCATAAATCGCATAAAGCAAATCCGTTTATCCACTTCACGCCGGCAAAACAGATGGTCATAAAAATGTGCATGAAAACATCAAGCAAACTAATAAAAAGCAACAAAAGCTATTGACTATTGGCGTAAAGTGCGATGGCCGCACTAAGATACCGCATTTAAGAGCAGCGCACGGAAATGGGACGTCGAGAGAGAGATAGAGAGAGAGAGGGGGAGAGAGTTGAAGAAAGTGATGACTGGATGATGCTGACAGGAAATGAGTGTTGGCTATCGACATTGAGTGGGTGATAAAAAATAATAAACTGAAAATACTTCCGTAAAACTTATCGAACGTATTGAGCATATGGCTACGGAGTACTTACTTACTTGTAATAAACAGATAAATAGCATAACAAATAGACAGAAGCCGACATAAAGAAGATAAGCACAAATTACAAAGCATACCAAAAGTGTGGCGAGAAAAGTAGGATGAGCGCTTTTCTAACTTGTTAGCTCAAAGCTAAGCGTGTTGAGCTGTGCAATAAAAACAACAATAAATAATAAACCCAAGGCGATTTGTATGTAGTGCTTGCAAAGCAAATATATTTAACAGACAAACACACACATCTAATAAAGGATAACTTATTTTACGCACACATAACACGCTTAACTCATAAAGGCAAACAAAATGGCGAATATTAACCTGCCGGCAAAACGATTTGTTATAAAACTTGATAGTTAAAAGTAAGGCAGCGTATGTATATAAAGGGTGGTTCGAAAATGCATGTGAAAAAGTGAAGTAGCAAAATTTAATGCTCTGACCCCCTAGTACTGTGCTATACCGAAAAAATACCGCTATTTTATTATTTTGAAATCAAAAAATATTTAGAGGTCACTCAAAGGCCTCAAAGTTTTCCATATATTTAATATATGGGAAAAAAACAAATTTTCGTAGAAATAGTATAGAATTGTTGAAAATCAATATTTTCGATCCGAAAAATCTGTTTCTCTTCAGAAGATTCGTAATTAACTATACCCAATTATTTATTTAACCATAACTGCATTTTATAAGTCCTCCTAAATGCCCACAAAATGCAATGGGGGGATAAATAAAAAATCTTAAGTGTTAAAAAAAGGTAAAATAAACAATTGGGTATTGCTTTGGGAAGACTCCTGAAGAAAACCAGAGTTTTCGATCGAAAAAAATTGATTTTCAAGAATTCCATACCGTTTCTATGAAAAGTTGTGTTTCCCCATATAGAATACTTGGAAATCTTTGAGCGACCTCTAAATATTTTTTGATTTCAAAATCTAAAATAGGGGTCTATTTTTGCGATATCGGACAATCCTAGGGGTTGAGAGCATTAAAATTCCGACTTTACCTATTTTGGACCAACCTAATGTACTATATACATATGTATGCATGCAAATACATACGTATGAAGTAATAGATATATTTAAAACACGAAGCCTTAGAGTATTGATGCTATGGGTAGCAGTAGAGTAAGAGTTTTACGACTCAGAGCAAACGATTCCCAAAGGAGCACTTGTTTAGCTGACACATACCATGGATATATTGACATATGTACATAGTTTGCTAGTGTTGTATTGCTTAGAAAAGCATATCTGACTAAAACTAAAGGAATAAAACTTCATACAACAAAAGGTTTCATAATAAGTGAAGCAAAATCGGAACCATTTCTTATGGGACATTTTCACCGAAGATTTGAAGAAAGACTAATATTTTATTATTTTTTTTTAATGTAATCGTTTCCAAAACTGAATGTCTACTTCAATGACATTTTATCACTTGCGCAGCTACTGCCCATGTACAAGATCGGTCGCCAAATTAATCGAAACAATCATCCATCTCAAATCTGTGCAAAGTACAATAAAGTATCTTCATCCATACCCTTAATGGAAATGGTCACAGGAGATTTAAGACGCGGTATTCCGAAGATGTCCTGAAAAGTTTCAACTCGGTCTGACCTAAGCTCAACATCCACTTAAAAGCAAAAGATAACATCGAACTTATCAAGTGTCTCATAGAACTTTTTGGCTTTGGAAAGCATTCGGCGATTCAGTGCATAAATAGGTTAGATTAGAAACTAAAAACTAATTGCCTTCAATTTTATTAATTTTTATTCATTTTGTCAAAACCCAGTACACTACTTTTTCTTAATAACTTCGGGAATAGTTCAGCACTTTTTCAGAATCATTTCGTACCAACTTTCGGACTAGCTTGAAATGATCCGGAGCTATCAAAAATTGTTCTGAAGTACTACTGAATTGTCACTAAAAAAGTCCTGAATTTGTACCAAAATGTTGTTAAAATGTTTCTAAACTAGTCCTGACCTAGTCCCGACATGAATCCAAACTAGTGCTGAACTCATCATAAATGGGCCAGAGCAAGTTACGAAATGCTCCTGAAAAAATCCATACCAAGCCCGAAACGGTCGAGAAAGTGCTTGACTTTCACCACCTACAAATAATTTTTTTATTTATCTATTTGAAACTAGCATTCATCCATTGCCCTGTAGAAAAAATCTGAGCTAAAGAAAGGTTTTCTTATAAAAAATAGAGAAAATGAAATGAAATTCTTGAGGGGCATTACTGCAAAGCTAAATTCGTTCAACAATTGGCCAAACCAAAATAACTGCCAACAACAAAAGCGATAATTTTAATTAACACAATCAACAGTTGTATTCGCCAAACGAATAATAGACATAAAAATGGCCAAGAATTTTTCAGAAGAATTAACTTGCGAACATGCGTAATGGTGTAGGTGTTTGAGCCGCAGAGTGAATATGGGGCGGCACGCGGGCATGGGAGCTCTTCGATCACGTGCGAGTCATAAAAATTGCGTGTTTTATTTACACAAACGCACAACAACGGAATCAACTATGACTACGGTGGCCAGATTTCTGTGGCCGCAAATCGGAACATTACTAAAGCAACGAATCCGAGAATAAATTTTTTTTTGTTATTAAAATAAAATTGCTTAATACAGTTTTGTTTAAAACAAATAAATGTTCATCATAATTTGAAAGATTTTAATCAGATTTTCTAGAATTGTTTTGAGTATGCAATTTTATAGCCCATTAGATTGGACTTATCGTTGATTTTTGGCAATTTTTTGTTCACGCATTTTCTTGCATACAAATTATGTTCAATAATTTTTTTGTATGGAGATAATCAGCAACACCTTCCACAAAAAATATTTACCAAATATCAACGGTAGTAGCTAGGACAGCTACTTAAAATTTCCACTTTGAATTGAATGGATTACAAAACTGCATACTCAGAAGGTTTCTAAGAAATCTAATTAAAAAGCTCAAAAATTTTATGAAACTTTGTCGAATTTTGTTAATTTTTGTACAAAGTTTGAAATTTTGACTTACAGGGTATTTGTTAGATAATGAGCCATACTATCTACAGTCTTTCATATCAACGATTTTTTGAGGATTCTAGTATTATTTTTTATAATTTCATCAATTAAATTATTAATAAAGATGCTGGCGATGCTCATGGCTTCCTTATATCCTATGTCCTTTGTGATAACGAAAGTGATGTACGAAAAATTGCTTTGGAGTCAGAGTACAAGGAGTATAATAATAATAATTGAAGAAAGAAAACAAACATGGCCCCTTATACAAATCATGGCCCCTTATACGTCCCGACTTTTAAAAAATATTGAGCGAGACAATTTTCTCAAAAACGCTACTGTCTCGCCAAAATCGGTACGAATGGTCACCGTAAGTATGGCTTGAAATGCACACTTGTCCAATAGGCTTGCATAGACTTCTTAATTAATGTTTGGCCATTTGAATTTTTATTGACACAAATCCCGATTCTGCCATTTTCAATTAACTTCACTAGACTAAAGGCTAGAAGTGGAAAGATGCCAAACGAGCAACACTCGAGCGGTATTGGTGGGTAGTGGAAAATAACTGCATATAAATAATTAATTTAGTGCAAACATTTAAATTTTTTATTTTGTTCAATGAAAATTTAATATTTTTTTTTTTAATCTTAGAACAAACGCGGGAGCTTTCAAAAACTTTATGGTTTAAAGTTGCATGCACCATTGCAGGATAATAACAATAGATATATATTATATATTATCATAATTCTCATTTCAGTTTAAGCTGCAGCAACATTTGATACTTGTAGAGTAACGTTAGATGGCAGGAGAAAAAAAAGTAGCAGCAGAAGAGAGTGAATTTATTTACTGATGTTGGTTGCAGGTAGATTTTGTAGAATAGTTTTCCTCACTTAACCGTTTCAATTGGTATGTACAATACACTTTTAAAAGCCCACTACGCGCACACGAAAGATTTTACAACAAATATCGCTTGCTGTATTCAATTGTTATTGTACACAAATAATATCCTTACCTCGTAAACATTTTGTAAGCTCATCTTGCCATCGGCTTCATACAAACACTTGTCATATTTGCAATCTATAAATTTAAGCCGATTTCACACTTAAGTATCTCAATAAATATTTTACTAAAATGTGAAAAGAAAACAAATAAACGCAATAAATGTACATGGTGAGCAAAGAAAGCTTACATTTTTGCAATAACATAGCTTTTTTCGATTGGCCGAGTATTCAGATAGTCGGTTACACTCTGCAAATATTCGATCTGCAAGTAAATGTAAATACCTTTTAAATGAATTTGCTGATTTTTAAATCCTTGTATGCAAATAGTAAACACATGCGAAGAATAACAATAAAAACAACATATGAAACACAAATGTGGTGAAGTAGCAAGTAGCTTAGTAATGGAATACTTTGCTCAAACATTTGCCAGCTTCCGGATAAGGTATGGATTTTAACATTTTTATGTGTTTGTATTTGAATACATATGTATATGTGAATGACTTTATTTAGCTACAAATAAATGTATACAAAAATAACCGAAAAATAAATAAAAGGCTCTCTATTAGATATCTTTTACAATCAGAATTTAGCCCCGGCACTTCTTGGAACCCCACTGCAGATAGCAAAACATTTCAACTCTGGCCAGAGCAGGCGAATTTTTTCTTCTTTTTTGTTGGCGCTCTCTTAAATATTGGAAGCTAGTTTTCAGCCCGTAAAAAAATAGAAAATTGACTCAATCGAAGTGAACACAAAAAAGCATGTGTGATTTCTCCCATACCTTGCTTAGCTTTGTTTGTTTTCGTGTTCTGAATGAGCGCACAATGCCGCTGGAATTTTTCACATTGAGTTGCAGCAGCAGTAACGCGTCAGAAAAAATTTGCGTTTTTCTTTTTTCATTTATTGTTTACCAATGTGCTACATTCTCTTTTTAACTTTCCAATTTTTTACTTCTAACAAAGTGTAACTACGCCAAAAAATGAAAAACAATGCAAGAGAAAAAAAATTTCCAACCGCTTGAAATGTGATACGCCGCATGAGTTTGATCATATTTTGGCGCACAAAAACTTTTCAAGGCAACAGATAGAGCTGTGAAAAAATTAAGCTTCGAAAATTTTTCAACACAAAACTAAATTTTTTTCGCGTGCCCTGAATCGCATTTTGGGAATCACAATCGCTTTTTTTTCATTCCTGCTGCTGCCTCTGTCGAAAATTAACTTATTTAGCCAGTTTAGAAAGCGTTTGATTTTATGGTTGGTCACGTGGGCGTGTGTAGACTTTTTTTGCAGTTGGTAATAAAGTAGCTACGGATTTGTTTGTAGGTATGAAGCAAATTCCTTCAAGCTAGTTGCAAACTTTTGTTCACTGGTGTAAGGCCTGTTGGAATTTTGATGCAAACATTTCACTTATCGCAGGCGATATTATTGAACGCTTGAAAGTAAAACTTAGACATACATTTTTGCTGCTTTAGAAACTATACACATTTTTTTCTCTTTAAAACTGGGTATACATTTTGGGTTATCTTAAAATTGGGCAACCACTTTTTTCATTAAAAAAATGTTTGGTCATTTAATAATTAGGTATTTTAAAAACTTATAAAAAATTTGGCAATTTAAAGATGGTTATACAATTTTTGGTTATTAATTAAATAGCCCATTTAAAAAGGAATATCAATTTTTGTTTCTTTAAATACTGGTTTTATATTTTTAGTGACTTAAATCTGGGCATGTACTGTGGTCCTTTAAGAAATGTACATAAAATTTAGCAATCTTAAATATTGGACATACATTTTTAATCATTTAGATACAAGTCATTTGCTTTGGTCTTCTAAAAACTTGGCGTAAAATTTTATCATTTTAAAGATACTTATTTGATCTTTTAATAAATGAGAATAAATGTTCATTCTTTTAAAAATTTGGCATACCTAAATTTTTGCAGCTTTAAAATTTTACAAAAAAAGTTTAGTCTTTTAAAAACTTGGCTTAAATTTGATCTGGTTATACATTTAAAAGATGGATATTAATTTTTGGTTATGCAATAACTGCGCATACAAATTTCGTCACTTTAAAACTGGAAATTAATTTTGGTAACCTAAAATAAATTTTAAGTCATTTAAGAATTAAAACTATTTTGTGCAGATTAAAAAATAGGCACACAATTTTGTCTTTTAAAAACTGAACATGAAATTTTTGCCTTTTTGCAAGGTCGACATTAAAGGGCATATATTTTTGGCAACTCAGCTGCTCAACATTTTTTAGTCGTGGAAAAAAATGGCCACCATAGTTGGTAATTTAAAGTAATTTTTAGTTATTAAATAAATGGGCATACAATTTTGGTCAAGCAAAAACTGGACATAAATCTTTGGCAACTTATAAGTTGGACATAAATTTTGGTAACTTAATAGCGGGACCTTAATTTTTGATTATTTAAATATTAGATATAAAGTTTCTTCTGGACATAAAATTTGGTAATATAAAAGGTAAAACAAAATTTTTGGTCGCTTAAAAGCTTCACATAAATTTTTGCCTTTAAAAAAAGTGGACATTTAGCCATAAATTTAACTGGGAATGGCCGGTCTTGGGCTTTTAAAAATTTGACATAAAATTTAGGCATTTTATAGGGGAATATTAAAAAACATTTAAAAACTACATATAAAGCCTTACGAACTGTAAAAGGTGGGCATGTGAGTAGTTTGTGTGTATGTCCAATATTTCCGTCCACTTTTCGCCATTCAATATTCGCCTATTTTCCTTAAATTATATGAATTTTTCAAATACAAAACTATCAATTTTAAGTGGCGAAAATGTGATTTCCATTTCGTTAATCTTTAAAAATAAATTTTTTTGAATGAAAGCTGTACGTATATGTAATGATATTCATTAAAAATACTGTGGTTGCTAATTTGTTTCTTTTTGAAAGCACTTTAGAGTTAAAGCATTCTTTGCTATGTACTATATGTATGTATGTATGGTCGCTTGTACTGTACTTAATCCCACAGAACTGCTTACCAATCTCTCTTGCCGACAACTGTGCATCCCACTCCCATTTTCACACACTTCACACTACTTCAAACCTTTCGCTGCTGCACATCTCAATCAACTTCTTAATTTCCTTTGGGGTATGCATTGTTCACCTTAACTCTTTCTTTCTACCAGCGCAACAAACAAAACAAAAAAGTGTATACTCCGTGCGGCGATACAAAATTGAATATCTCGTCATGCATTGTTGACTTTCGTAGGCAGTAGTAAATCGCACTTTTTCATACCTGAGATACCTTGGCATACTGTTTATTTTTTCGTGCGTCTGAACAACTCATCTGCCTACTGGGATCTTAGTGTGAAATTTGCAAGTCTTAGTGTTGTTTACTCAAACGAAATGGAATTCAGTCACAACGGAGTGAAATTGAGTTATTGGTGGATGTGTGAGCGATGGCAAGAAAGGCGGTGGAATGAATTCATTGTTGCGGTGATATGTAGGTATATCCTTTTACGCCTTTTTGGAAAAAAAAAAACAAAATATTAAAAAGCTGTCGAGTGTAGGTGAGTACGGAGTCAACTAAATATAAGCCAAAAAAAGCGAAAAAGCTCTTGAGGGCTGAACTTTCCTGACGCTTAAAGCAGAACGAATTCTAATAAATGAAAAAAATCAGAATAGCTTTATCGGGGAGATTCGCCGAATTTCTGTAGCCAGGGCTCGAGTGTTAACCCATTATCTGCGGCATACCCATTATCTGCAAATTGAGTAACTACACTGAGGGAAAAAAATATTAAAATCAAATAGAAACGTAATTGATCTTACTATAAACGCCAACGAAAGTACTGTATACTGGTAAATATTCAATTCAATTACGCGCATATTAAAATGACCGCGTTCATACTGAAAAAGCATCCGCGAAGTGAATAATCAAGACAAAAACTAAAAAAAAAATTTATTTGCATGTTGCCTGCAGTGGAATTCGAACCCAACCATCTCCGGATATCAACAACTTGTGGCAAGCATCTTTGCGCACTCAGCTACACCCAGACATATAAATTTGCTTTCAAATGTTGGATATCCATCAACAACACAGCACGCGATATTTACTATGTATGTATGTGTGTGTTGTCGCTGCTCTCAGAGCGGCGCTCTGCATGCTTGGACTGCGTATGTACACTTGCATATACATACTCAGATGTGAACAGTCAAATACGTGCGTAATAAATTTTGTATGAAAATATTATTTTTAAATACGAACATTTTTAAACGATAATCAAATATAAAGTATTCATTTTTACTATGCATTATTTCCCTCAGTGTAAGCTGTGGCTACACTTCAAACCTTTGGACTGTATTAGCCTCACTACTCAATATATTTAGAAAGAAATTAATTTCCTAAGAAGAGGATAGCAGGTTGTGAAAGCTTGTAAAATCGGATCTTTTTGAATCGTCTCATCTGAAAATTCTTGATGAGTCTTTTCTACAAAAATATATCGCAGTGGTCATTTTGTTTTGCTATTAAGAGAAGAGTGAGCGGAAACACCTGCAAAGTAAAAAGGTTCCCTCTTGTCTATTATAAGTAATTTTCGTCAACGAACTCCTGCAGAATTTTGATAAAGTGGACTGTTGAGTTATTTTCCCGCAGAAGCTGCATCCTTCTGTGAGGCTTACGACGTGGAGAGATGAGGTACTTAAAGATATTTTTTTTGGAGCAGATGTATGGATGCAATATTTAGCTCCGTTCCAACCTTCAACCAAGTTACACGAATAGAAGATGGACGCATTATCTATACATATAATAAAATTGTAACAGCCCGATGTCTATACATTATAGATATTAAAGAAAAATTAAAATAGAGGCAACAAAATTATTAGAGCAACAGAAGCCAAATCAAGAATTTTTAGAATTTTTGTCTATCTGTCTGTCTGTCTGTACGCTTGTACGCGCACCACTCGAAAACTAAGGCATAGAATTGAACGCAGTTATCACCCGGATATTGCTAGAGGTTTAACTTAAATATAGAAAGAAAAAAATTACAGAGTTGCCACCTGTTTGAAAGCTGCAGTTTAAGTAAATTGATAAGAAAAAGTAAATACTGCAATATGGCTATCAAAACAAATAGGATTAAAAGGCTTACAGACGAAAATATTTTTGTTGAGGGTTGCCATCTGTTTGAAAATTTGTATTTAGTTGATAGGAAAAATTGAATATTACAATATGGGTATCACACTGAAGGGGTTTAGGAAAGTCTACTGCCGAAAATTTTTTTGAGAAAAGTTGCCACCTGTTTGAAAATTGTTATTCAATTAAATTGATAAACTAAGTGAAATTTACAATACGGATATCAAACAGCACACAAATATTTTTAAGACGCAGTGAAGCGCGCCGGTTATTTGCTAGTTTCCTTATAACTATCAGGGGGAGGGGCGTTTTTTCAGTCTATTAGGTCGCACTAAGAATTTTTTACATCCTAAATTGGCTTGTACCACTGATTTTGAAACCGCCATTTCAATTTTTGCTGACCGAAAAGTCCAAACCTTTGCTCAACCAAATTCATATAGAAATGGTTAGAGCAGGATTTTAGTGTGAAAAGTGAGATAGATACCGTTGAATTTCTTCAATAGGCTGCGATCGTTTTCGCTTTGTTTCGCTCTATGGTAACTACCAGATTTTGTTTTAAGTTTAAACACAAAACCCTTTTACTTTCCCACAGAGCAAAGTTTCCTCATTCGACAGGATTAAATAAATAATCAACAATAATTTACTTCACTATTAGTAAGCTCTTTAAGCCAAGCCAGTATCCGACCAGCACATTCAAACACGCACACCAAGCACGCACACCAAGCACGTTCCAAACATTTCTTAGAAACTACCACTTGTAATTTAAATCCTTCTCATTTCCTGCATCTCCCACACTTCCCTACCTTAAGATAAGCTTCATTCGTTTGCGCTCGTATCCTTTGTGGAATTATTTGTGGCTGCTACAACTGCTGCTGCAACTCTATTGCACTCAACACCCTAATTAATAATAATAAATTTTGCTAGCTGCTGTACGCAAGTAACAAACAAACAAACCGACCAACCAACAATATCAAGAACAACAACAACAACAACGACAAAAGCATATAGCAATAGCAACAAAAATTCCAACAACAGCACAAAAGTGGATAACATTTTATGTAAGCCAAGCACGTGCAAGATATTTTATAGTTGCAACTTCCTGTTGCAGCACATAGCAAGCAAATCTTGCTGCATTCGAGCGCTGCAGAGTACAAAACGCTGAGCAAGGAATTTTTTAGTAAATAGTAAGAAGCAAGTTGGGGCGCTGGTGTATTTATGGTATGCGCAATGAAGTGACTTTTTGCAAGCATGCTGAAGTATTGAGATCGCGCTAGAAGCTGCAGTTTATATACTTGTGAGTATATCAAGTATAAGACGTGACGTTTCATAGCAATTTAAACCCTTAAAGTATGCTACATAACAGTGCTTAATATTCCCTTATATGCAATCCGCAGCAATGACAAAGTCAAGTGCCGTTTGAGTAGAGCGCGTGTGAGCAGCAGCAGTGATTCATCATCAGGTGGCAACGGGGTGGCCATAGCCCAAAAGTGGGGTTAAATAGGATAGAAAATTATAAATTGCCGGAAATTGCGAGCAAATTGAACTTAAGCAAATACGAGTACCTTCATACTTAAAAGGGCATGAAAAAGAAATGATATTCAAAATAATTAGAAAAGAAAAAAAAAACCTTAGGTCAATCTACTGGTAATTGCGGTTGTGTGCGCTGAGAAAGAGAGCAGAGGATCGAAGATGACTCCAAGTATTTTTGAGTTGTTCACAGTCGGAGTTAGTTCGCCATCGCCGTGAATTACTAGCTGAGGACCGACTTCTTTCGTTTGTTTGCTGCTTTTGTTTCTGAAAATTACTGACGGATGTCGACCACTCAGCTAATCCGCTGACCATCTTGGAGTGGCTGACATTATCAAACGCCCTTGACAGATCCAACGCCACCGGGACTGTTCTCTCACAGGTGTGGTTTCTCTTTAGGCCACGACTTATCTTAGTGTTTATGGCCTTAACCACTGGGGTCAGCTGGTTTGTACAGTGCGGGAGTAGCAAGACCTCAAGTGTCTTCACCTCTGCGGAAAGGAGGGTTATCGGACGATAACTAAGACTCTCTTTTGATGAGTCCGAGTGGATAGTTTATTGTCTCTACTTCAGATTGATCAAAAGATGCTCCAACTTTTTAACCTTCTCATTTCCATGTATGTTTCTATTGTCAAGAAAATTAGACAGATATGTATTCTGCTCGGTCGTCACGACGAGCTTAACACGCATTTGCAATCTATAACTGTTTTAGACTTTGTTAAGGGTGAGGCAAGTGCCAGAATTGCCTGGCAGGCCCTCTCCATTCGCAGTAAGTACTTCGGCTTGGAAGATGCTGGCAAAGTTCGCTAGTCGGAACGAGAAGGAGACATTCCGCATCTCAGAGAACGCACCCTTACCGCAGTCCATTCTGTAACCGTCAGTATTCCGAGGAATTCTCCTCGACCATACGGCCACTATTCTTATCCCGTATAGAAGAACACTTCACATGAAAGTTTTTCCTTAAAACTATCTTAGAAAGTATATAATCTGATTGTTACTTTGAGTCGATAAACCTGTTACGAATACCACTGTGACCGCTCTCTAGCAGCCTGACTTTTTGAGTCTGATTGCCGAGAACGCAGCAGTTTCTCGAACGTTGAATCAAAAGTGCGAGACTTAATTTCTCCGGTAGCTCTTTGTTTACTGCCTATTTCGTGACGAGTTATTATTTGTCTAGCGCTGGTAAGTTCGTATTGGTCGTATGATAGCCGTGCCCATGCAGAGGAAAAGCTTCCGTTTTGTTCGGGTTGACTCACAGGCCACTTTTTTTAGCCAAGTATGTAGCCTGAGCGAAGGTACCTCTAGGAACCTGATATAGACACTACTACATCATCTGCATGTGCTATTACCCTCACTTCACCTCCATTGAGGTTCCCGCAGCTTAATGTAGAATGCTTTCAGTTGACCTGCCTTTTATGTATCCATTTTGAGTTTGCCAGAAAATGCTTTATTTGTAAGTTTAATAGTTTGTCTTTTTATGTCCCACATTCTGTTTTTCCATCATCAGCGTACATAAGACACGCAACCAAAGTATTTAAAGTGAGGCAAAAATTGCAACTCTTTAAAGTTCCTGCTGCCGTTAAGTAACGTGTAACAATTTTATGGCCACAGAAATGCGGCCATTTCACCCAAAGGAAGAAAGACAAGAAAAAAAGTAGTTTCATGTTGCTTAGTAAGGCAAAACTGCAAAGCAATAAACGTAAAATTGAAACGATTTGCCACACTCAACCCTCAAATACTCATACTTGCCTTAAAATATTCAACATTTAATAATTTATAGCCACTGAAGTGTGAAAACCATATAAAATATCTAAGACATGCCAGATGTTCAACTATCTTGCTGGATGCGTCAATGTGTCATATGACAAGAATCAAATACCTTAGGTAAATCCGCAATCATTTGATCTGAGTGCACGTCGAATGGAATGCTATTTTACCTGTCGTAAAATATGTGGTTGGTGGTCTTTTTACGAGCTCAG
Source organism: Rhagoletis zephyria (assembly GCF_001687245.7). Taxonomy (NCBI): domain Eukaryota; kingdom Metazoa; phylum Arthropoda; class Insecta; order Diptera; family Tephritidae; genus Rhagoletis; species Rhagoletis zephyria. The sequence continues at coordinate 14,874 of NW_016161661.1, forward strand.
TTTTTTCTTGATGTGCGAGAAGCGACAGAAGACTCTAGCAAGTACATATAGCTGAGTTTTCTTCGTATGTGTATGTTGACTACTGTTTATGGCAAACTATTACTGGCCCGAAAGCAATTGCGTTCAAACTAGTTGAGTCACCCAGTGAAAGGTCAGCCACTTGCGGTTAGAAAATAGCCAAATCTTCGGGTATGTCTAAAGATACCTAATTGTGAACAATTGAAACTTAATAGCCTAGTTGTTTATTATGAAATTTGCGAGGTGCAGAAGCTACAGCACACATCCACTGTCAGAATAAAAATAAAAGCAAAATTATTGTGGATTTAACTGCTTTTACGAGTAATTTTAAGGTTTTCCACAATAACGAAACTATTTAAGCGGTTTATAAATTTCTGTTAGTTGCATGAGCCAATGCCTAAAATTATGCAACGAATTGTTCTCGATTCAGTTGGGCTAAACTAAGTGCAGCGAATATTTCCACTCACACACATACACAAATTACGTTTCTTAACTACCCTGCAGGAAATATGTATTTCTAACGATATGGTAGCTTGAAGTTAATTGGGAAGAAACTAAAGATCACTATTATCTGTATATTTTCATTGACGAAAGCTCACTATATTTCTATGGCGTTACTTCTGCCTTAAATGTCAACTAACTTGTAACTAAATACATTTGGACATAAATTTATCAATAAGAAAAACAATATATATTTTAATACTTTTTTTATTTCTTTTTTATTTACTTTATTTAACATTACATATTCGAACTCGAATTCCGTCAGGTTACCGTTAATTTTTTCACGATCCACTAATCGGATTCAAACAAAACTTGTACCGGAAAACCGCTGAGGTAACACCTTTCCTCTAACATACAAAAAAAAATACTATTCCGGAAAAAGGGATACTTTTACATATCTAATGTTATTACAAACAAAATAGTAACATCAGACCATATTCACAAGAAGCTTTCTTCGACTATGCACATATCTAGGTACAGATGCACATTTTTGGCGAAATAATTTCCTCAAAGTTACAACCGAACACCGCCTGTTGGTTGCATGATGCCGTACACGTGCCAATCTTTATCGGCAACGCTTCAACCAGCTGGCAGTATTTGCTTGCCAAAATATTTGCATATATATGTATATATACACCTGCATTCATACATATACATACGTGTATTTTCGCATTCGGATCCAACTCCAGCTAACATCTGCCAACAGCTAAGGAATTTTATATATTTTTTACGACTTTTTTACCATTTTCCCTCTCCTCTCACCTTACTCGTATGCACATTCATACGTACCTACTTCTCACTATTTGCTCTATAATATTTTTTCCATCAATTTTATGCTTTTTCAGCTTACTCAATGGATTTATTTAATGTAAAAAATCAGCAGCTTTTCGCTTTTGATTTTTTGCTGAATTGCCAAAGTTTTACGTTGGTTACGTTTAAACGATTTACTTGAGTATGTATGTATGTCTGTATATCTGCATGCATAAAAATCACGTTGAGCATGTGTGCGTGATTTGCATGACACGCAATTTTGATTGTGAGATTTTCTATGTGCAGACTTGCATATGCATGTATAGTAGTGAAAATCTTTATCCGCAATTTAGGTAAAGTGAATTGAATTTAATTTTTTAGCTAAAATTCCACAATCGCTTAATGCAACTCAATTACCTAAATTAAGAAGTGCTTGCGGTAACATGGAACACATCAAAAAGGTAAAGAAAAGAACAAGAAAGTGGAACGCTAATGCTAGTAAATCTGGAAAATATCGGGCTCAGCAAAAATGGCAAAAGCGCTGAGAAAACTCAACATAAACTAAAATAGTCATGCGCCCTGATTCAAAATACCAAAATAATACGGACAAACTGAACGCATGGAGAGCTTAATATTTAAATAGTGCAGAACAGATCATGGTTGTTAAAGGAAATAACTGCACTGCTTTACACATGCGCACTCTTCCCTCTACTCAGAGTGCCCAATTGATGAAAAGACAAATGGCGCCATTTTTATCAGACGACACGACAGGAGGAAGGTCCCAATCACTTGACCTAAAATCGTTCCTTAAAAACATATAACAAACTCCGATAATCAAGTTGGTCAAGAAACTTGCTAGCATCGCTAGGTTGCCGCGGTCTGCGCGCCTTGCGGCAGGGGTCGCGTGAGCATGAGCTTCCACTTGATAGAAGACCCAGGACTGGAACTGCGCCAAAATGTTTCGCAATACCAACATACAAGCCAACTGCATTTTAATGGGTGTCCTTAATAGCGGAAGAGAGGACTACGCTATCTCGTGAGAAGAGTGCCAGCCATATCATCTATTTTCTTGAATGTAGATAGTAAGATCCACTGTTGCCACGGGCCAAGTTGTAAATAGCTTCGGTTGAAGAAGTTTTAGTCGGAGTTATGCTTGAAGCCATGAAGCAGTTCATAGATGTGTGCGTGTGGCTTCTTTCCAAACCCGCTGAGTTGGGGTAGATTAAGGAAATGGACAAGTACTTATAACCAATCTTTCCGTCGCAAGGCTGGAGTGTTATCAGGCTCGAAGTGACCGATAAACGCTAACGGTAAGCGCTGGTCTTTCCGAATGCAGAGTTCCGAAACCCAGAAGGTTATAAACTATAGATTTATGATGATAAGTAGATATCAAGAGGCATCTTCTTCTTCATACATAGAGTCTTGGACAAAGAAGCTTGAATCCTGAATTGTGTAAAAAGCACATCGTTTGCCAACTCATTAATTGTATTAAATTCTTAAGACTTTTTTATATTTAATCAACTTAGAATGCCGTACCCGTTGGTTTTTGAAGTTGTATTTAAACAACCAATTCCACTGTAGTACTCATACATAACTATCGAGTTGTATGGGCAAATACAACTTAATTTTAAATTGCCTCATTGGACTGTCCCATGTTTGCTCCGCAGCAATGTAAATGGCATTGAGTACGTTTTATATACTCGCACAGTACGTACATATTTTGTCAACGTGGCACACTATAAAATTTATTGTTTAGATACGCTAGGTGGAATTTTATTTTATATCTAACACAATTTTTTTTATAGCTACACCACAGCGGCACACCTGCGTGTACGCTACGAGTACAATCGCAGAGTAATAACAATTTTCATTTTCGATTTCGATTTCTGCTAACATTTATTTCCTCTTCAACTTGTCACTGAAATGCTCACAACCAAGTTAAGTGCTTTTCTTTCTCTCTACCTGATTTTCACTGGGCACATCCTCTTTGTTGTAATATCCTTTGGCTGTGTGTGTGCCATATAATTTCCACACTTTTCAGCAGTTAAGTGCGAGTTAACTCACTCACCACCAAAACACACTTTATCTTGGTGAGCATAAAAGCTGATGGCAATAAACGAAAAATCATCAGCAGCAGCTAAAATTTCATATATGTATGTACGTGCAAACATGCTCGCCCACACACAAACACACACTCGCGTAAGTAAAGGTGATTCAAGATTATTGTGCTGCTGCTCAAATGATCATCACAGCCTTTGCGAATCTCATCATTATCATTGGAAACTTTTGCGACGTGCAAATTTCGGCAGCAATCCAACTTACATGGCGTAGCAATTCATCTAAAGCCAGCTGTCTCGTGCCAATTGAAAGAGTCAAATGTCTTACCATACCTCAGCATGTATGTATCTGTTTACATATGCATGCGACTATTTTTTCTGTCTGCGCAGTTAAGTGTTTAGCTACATGGCTGCCTGTCACCCTGCTTTTTGTCTGCCTCGAAATGTTTGCCATAGCTGCTGCTAAATAAATCACAGACAACATTTTTATATACTTTGACATTTCGTTGGTGTTGAGTCTCAGAATGTATTCGCTGCAGCTGCCATCTGCAAGTGCGGCCTTTTTGCTGCTACCCTCTCCATTCACTATGCTGAGGTGTCAGCAATTCATTTATTCCCTTTTTATTGCTTACTTTTAAGATTTCTCTTAAAAAGAATAAGGATTCGTGAACACCTGCGCTGAACGAGTCAGACAATAGAAATCATTTATTTGGTACAACATGGCGTATACGTAATGTATTTTATTATGGGCGGTGGATAAAGTTTTTAAAGCATTTATATATAACGCCACGATGCTACTGAATTGAAGTAAAGTGATTTCATGACTTAGTACTATTTACTTTGTTGCAAAAAAGGAGGTTTAACAGAGAATTTTAAGGAAAGAAAGAAAACGTGAGATACTGATAGCTTGGGTTAAAGTACTCTAGGTTATAAATTCAGAGCTTGCGATGATAATTTTTTCTACCGCTTCTTACTGACGTTATGAAAATATTTACCGGGAGAAGTCTGCTTTAATTATGGTCTCGTAAGTGTCACAGTGGGTTTAATATGCAAATTGCCACTAAAAACCGAAAAGCACTACAATTATATAAATAATTCCAAAAAGTAGCTACCATACTATAAATATTAAAAAATTTATATAGAAAAAATTTTAAGAGTATATCATTGCTTATGGTTTTGCAGAGGCTTGCCGCATATTTCGAAGTCCAAAATCAATTATGTAAATGCTATCTTAGTATGGGGTTTTGTGGAGACTCGCCTGTTGTTTCGATATTCAAAATCAATCAATCACAACTTAAACAAAAGATTTTAACGCGAGAGAGGGTAAAATTGTTTTTTTTCGAAATAATGTATGAAGAGGGTTGCTACCTGTTCAGAAACTCAAAATCAATTTAATTAATGAGTCAAATCAAATATCAAGCGAAAGAGAGGTTAAAAAGTCAGCTTTAGTTTTAAAATTTTATTAAATTCATTTTTGTGAATAATTATTTAAATTAAATATTTTAATGTGGGACTCGAACCAGCGAGGTTTAAGAAAGTTTTCTCTCGGAAATATTTCTAAAGACGGCACCTGTTTAGAAACTAAGAATAAATTGAAACGACATGCGAAATGAAATATGTCAGGGATCGTAACAGTTACAAGTTTTATTAAAAAAATCTCGCTTTAATAATTATTTTCTGACCATTACTTAATTATTCCTTGAATAACCGTTATTTCTGACTTTTATTTTATAAATCCAAAATAACAATTATTTTTTATATTTATCTAAATAATCTGCAAATAAAAGTTATTTTTGATTTTTAAATTATATGTCTTAGATAACAGGTATCGATGACTTTTATTTAAAAAAAGTCATAAATAAAAATCAGTCACTGACCTTTATTTTTTAAATCATACTTATAAAAGTCATTTGTATAAGTCATAGTAAACTTTTGTTTCCCAACACCTTCAGTTAAGAAGGCGAGAAATATTGATGACTTTTATGCGAATGATTTAAAAAATAAAAGTCGCTGATTGATTTATATTGATGACCTTTAAAAGTAAAAGTCACTGGTTGATTTTTTTTTATGACTTTTATATTCAAAAGTCTTCAATAACTGTTATCTATATAACTGTAATATAAAAATCAAAAATAATTGTTATTTTGAATATATAATATAAAAATTAAAAATAATTGTTATTTTTTTAATTTTGTACAAAAATTTATAACAAAAATTTATTTTCAAACCCGAGGCTCGGTTAAAAATAAATCGATTGGTATGTATCACTTAATTTTAGGACATTTCCTTCATAGTGAATTTTTGCATGACAGTTTTCATCAATAACTGTTATGGTCGGTTTCAGAAATATTTTAATATGGATACCAAATGAAAGAGGCTTAGTTAAGTAAGCTTTATTCATATTATTAATTTTTAAGGAGGTTTCCACCTGCTCAAAAATTTTAAACCAATGTAATTAACAAGTTAATCATAAGCATAATTCTATAGTATTCGGTAAAACAAATTGATGTACAAGACAAAGTTTTATCTGGAAAATTAGACTTGTGCGAGTTTATTAAAAATTGGAAGTGATTTGGTTCAATGCGAATCACAATATTTAAATTTTTTGTACAAATATACAAGTAGATACATGAGGAGCGATCTGCCAACAACCTCGGAAGTGCTCAATCCAACGAAAACCCTCAACTCCACCTAGCCATTATTTGGTAAATCATTTATTGCTTTAATAGAGTCTTCATTCACGCAAACGTCACGATGTTGCCTGTCTATAAATATGCAATACATGAAAATCTGAGCTACTTCAAACAAGAGATATGGCTTTGTGTTGTCAAAAGAACAATTTGAAAAAAAAAAACAAACACTCTCAATTTCACGCTGGCATTGTAGGCGCACTATAAGGCCTAAAATAAAGGAAGCTTAAAGTTTATTAAAATAAATGATTTTAAAACTTTAAAAGCTATTCGAGTGAAACATTTATAATGCGCTTTAGAGAAGTCAGTTCAATAACTTTTTTCACGTGCAAAAGAATGTCTTTCGGCATCTATTGATTTAAAATACAAATTGCTTAAATTGTTTTTGTTTACAAAATATCCTTATAGCTAACACATAAGCTACACAATTGTTACTTTTCCAAATATAGTACATAAGTATTCGTACTGCGCTTCCGAATTTTTAAACTGTTTATTGCCCACACCGATACTAAATCGATACGCAGCCAATTTGAGTTCAATTGTTATTATTCAACTGGAATGCAATATTGCTGGGTAAGCGATGAAAAGAGAAATCATTTGTCGATAAGCATCTTAGCAAACGACTAAAAAATGCGCTGCCAAAAGCGATAAAAATTTACTACACACAATTGTAACAACCACCAAACCGAACGCAACTGGATATGCGAATGTTGCAAAATCCACTCGCACTCCTACATCTACTCGTATGTGTAAACACCTACACGAACATTTTGCACAATTTCATACACTTCCCTATTTTTAGGGATTTTTTTTTTTACAGAGACAATTTGGCAGCGCAAATCCCCATAATCTCTCTCCAATCTGCATCAGTCAGCCGAATGTTAATGGAGAATGGTTCGCAGCAAGCAAAGCTGCGCGAGTTGCAAAACTCTTGACGACTGGAGCATACATATCTATAAATAAAGCACCGCGATTTTGGGCATTCTCGTGTATTTGGCAAGCAATAATAAATTCGTAAAGTATAAGTAGTAAAAATAAATCCCTCGAGCTATCCATACATATATATGTATTTCAAAGCAAAGACTCAACAGATATGCGTAAATTGATTTTATGAGCTAAAATTTTAAAATTAAATACATAATTAGGGGATTCACAAGACGTGTTAACCGTCGTAAAATCTTAAGCTTAACACTTGTTTATGTAAAATAGCGGTTAAAATGGTTGGGGGGTTGGCTAATTATATATTCTTTATCAGTTTAAAAGAATTTCGGTTTAGTTAGAAATCCCCTAAAACCATTTTAATTAAAAAAGATGTTAACCTTAAGATTTTACGACGGTTAACACGTCTTGTGAATCCCCTAATTATATGTTAGGTACTCAGAGCTGCCACGTCTCGTGTAACCATTCGAACAAAGACCAATGTACCTCCTTCTTTCAGCCGCTGTAGCGGATCAGGTGGCCATCGGTCATGAAATTTGTTGAGAATAGGAATAGGAATAGGAATAGGAATAGGAATAGGAATAGGAAAAGGGGATAGCAAGTACAAATATGGATAATTCAGCGCAGCATCAGTTTTTTTGTTATGGAATCGTGAATTTAATTTTAGTTGTTTTCGGGACGTGTCAGGAACGAAAAATTTTTGTCACGGCGAAATCCATTCGGAACAAAGTTTTTAACCAAAAAAAATAACAAATTTAACACTAAATTTCATCTTTTCAGAAACATTATTCAGCAAGAAGCATGGCACCCCACCGAATAGTTTTTTTTTTTTTTAAATTGAGGTAATTTTGCTTGATTGCAAAGCTGAGAGAATCCACGGCGGAGCTAATGCTCAGTAAGCTACCTCATAGCACGCTTCAGTAGCAATCGAGTAGTTAAGCTGCTAGGTTTATAACGCGGCATAGGCAAGTGTAGTATTCCTAAGATATATTTATGTGCATAGCTGGAGGCTTACAGTATATGGATCTTAGTACGCGGCATTGCGTACGCCGCTAAAACCAGTATTGCCAAAATATTCGAAATACATTTACTCCTTGCTTGCGCTACATATATGTATATTTATGCTTATGCCGCCACGCACAAAACCTCTCAGACGCACACACGCACACACACACACACACGCTGCTTTATCTCTACGCATTCGGATGTCACGTAACAGCTCAATACGCAATGATAGCAATAAAATCCTTTGTGATTAGGTACAAATTTGTTGACTTTTGAATGTGTCGCAACAGGCTGAGTACTGCGCGGGGCGGCGTCGTCTACCAACAATCTTGTTGTTGTTATGCTTGTTGTCGTTGTTAGAAATTGAGCTGCCGCCACTAAAGCCAACAATGTCAGCTTAAATCGTTTGCTAAACGCTTACAGCCAATGCAATACAAATTTCCACCATTTACAACGTGTATTGTGCTGCCCATATCTGTCTGTCTATATCGTTGCACGTTCGCCGTCAAATGTTGCGTATACGCAACGTATGCCAGTGTTGAAGTTAACCACTACAAAGCCTGCAGCAGTCACTACTGCCAACGTGTTTTTGTGCCATTTAAATGGCTTAACTGCGATTTCATTATAGCTATTGTAAACTTCAGCATTTTTGTTGTTGTTGTAGTCGCTTACTGGCTGGCGTTTGTTTTAGGTATTTAACTGTTAAATACTCAAACGTATTACACCTCGCATTGCCAGGCGCGATATTTCGAAAGTACAGCTAAGTAGTCACCTCATAGCAGATTCCGTTAGTGGAATGAGCAGCCACCGCTCACAGTTTGGGCTACAGTTACCTATAAGCCATAAGCCAGCATTGATTGGATTTGCGTGCTTGTTTGAGCGAATGCGTGCGGGCGGGCGTGCGTGCCGGCGATAACAGTAAGCGAATCTGCGAAGGCATGGTGCAACAAAATAGCAGCTCAATTGAAGGGAGTGCCACAATTGCTTTTGCAATTATGCCAATTTAGAGATTAAGCCATTTGGCTTCTTAATTCATTCAGATTTGCTGAATTTCAAATTGCGAATAGAAGCGGAAGCATTCATTGGGGCAATTGAAATGATTTTTTTGAAATTCATTCTGCATTAAGGTTTATTGATATTTTTGCAAAAAAAAAATGTGGCTGCTTACGGTAAATCAAATTGAAGGTGCCTTTAAAGGTGGTTAAATAGTGCGCGGCGCCTTTCTCAGCCTAGAGGGAGCTATTAAAACTACGTTACATATAGTCATTAGCAGGGCACTGGAGAAGAGAAGCGTGATGCCGGTTATCAGCAAATATGGGGGAACACTGCTTCGTACTAAACATAACTTCTAAAGCCGGACTAAAAGTTTAAAGGGCTTGCGCTCATGGAGGGATTATTCCTCCCCTTCGGTTATAAGTAGCTGCAAGCCCGACAAGTGTGAAGCCAATAGACCAGCATTCCAGTAAAACTATATATGCTCCGCTCGTATAGCGATAGCCAAAGCGATTACTATACCCTCTATGATATGTCCACTTGCTATTCGTAGCTTCTCGGGACTTGTTCATTTAGCGAACTGTCCTAGTTATAAATGTCAGAATCGTTGGCCTGTTGTGCTCAGTCGGAATTCTTTTGTGAGTTCTACTTCATACGGATAAGGACTCAAATCCAAAAGCAGAGCTCAATAAGCTACCTTAAGATGAAGGTCATCGTCAGCACTTGCACTCACAGTGGCTATGTTTTCAGTGGAAATTAAAGCTTATTTGAACATAATTTACTATAAACATATATCACAGATGCAGAAAGTTGGCTTAAAGTCAGTAAAGTTCAAGATGGATATAATTCCTTTTTACTCATTCGCAAACTCTAATTCCCAGGTCACTCATACGCACAGTTGAACCAATTCCTCTGCCCATGCATAACACGCTTCCACAGGGACATTATAAGCGAATAAGCACACAAGAAAAAAGGTAAAATTAAATACATACCCAAACATGTATCAGAAATTACATTACGATGTGATGATTGTAATTTATGGTGAACAATAAACGCACAGTTAGTGCCAGCGATCTTTTATTATTTAAGGCAAGGAAAACTGAGCAGAAAATATACACGAAATTCAAGAAAAGAGACAAAATTTAAGGAGTCAGCTAAGGAAAGACTGCAGGCCAAAATAAGCGCATAAAGTATTTTAATAGAAAAATTTAAGGTCCCCTTGAGTGTGCTTTTGTGGTAAATCGTTTTTGTTTTTTTGTTTGGTATTTTTTGCGCTCTTTTCTTTCACACATACCACAAATTTCTTTTACCTAATTTACGACTCTTGTCGATAAAGTGCGAAGTGCAAGTGCTAAAATGTTAGGCATATGTCTGGTGTACATATTCACGCCTCCACTGACAGGCAGATACGCAGCCTAAAAGTCTAAATGTAGGCAATAAATAATAAGTAAATATGTATATGGAAACCACTGTTTGTTAAAGCTGTAATTTAGTTTTCAGCATTACAAGAGCTCACTCAGCCTGGCACAATGCCCTCCATCCCTGTTCAAACTCTCACTTGTTTGCTCTTCAAGGACGCACAAATATTACTTGGTCTGTGATTTACGAGTTAGCAAGGTACTGCTGTGAGTGTACTATTGCTATGTTATTATTAGCACTACCGAATTGTGTGAGAGTTTTTGTTGTTGCAGTAATCGTATTATACTAAATAATATGTAGTCGCACCAGTCGTAGTCTATTATTTGTGTTCACCATATTAGCAAATTTGCCTAACAGTTTTACTTGGCGTCGTAATAGCCGCACCAACAATTGCTGTTGTTGTTGCTTACACGCTCGTATGTAATTGCTATTGTATTTTGATGGTACATTACAAATAGCAACATACATATGCATGCTTATTTAACCACACATATATTCTACATATTTTCCACTTGTATACGCATTCATTTGACCAGAATATTTTGGTTGCGCGCGGTGTCATTGTTGTTGGTTATTATTGGCGGTTTTGGTGTGGTTGACAATATTTACGAACCTGTAGCTAACCACAATGAACCACGATAAGAGAAGCAAAAATAATAACAACAACAATAATAACAGCAACACGGACTACAATTAAAGCCACAATAGCGATAGCAATACAAACTCTTTAATGCCCAAACGCAAGTTACTCATACGCCCCCGCAAAACTTTAGGAAATGTTAAAGCAATAATTTGCAGTAAAATCAACAAAGTACTTATCGATGCATAGAATATATAAACTACAAGTACATACCACTGCTTTCAATTTTTTGTTACTCTGTGGATATTCTTCATTTGAAGTGGTGGTGGTGTTGGCGCAGTTACTCACTTAAGGGTCAACGCATTCGTCCGTAGCTGCCATTTAACGCCTCAGCGCGTTTAATTGCTTAGTGGTTTTCTATTGCGCCAGGGCACTTCTGGCTAAGATAGTTGAAATTTCTTTGTAAGACAATTGAGAACAATAGGCAAGATAGTTTTAGTTATTCACTTGCCAAATTTTATGGCGAAACACTATTTTCACAGAAAGCTCTTGTATATCATTTAGCTCGCGCTGCTCTAACAGTCGCAATGGCCGAGCGAGTTTTTGGATTTTATTGTTTTAAAAAGGAAATATATACATATATCTTTAAATTCCTATAATTTTAAAGAACTTTTTAATTTTCTCTTTTTGTAATTATTTTGTTTTAAAAAGAAAAAGATATATTTTTTAATTTCATTTAATTTTAAAAAATTTTAATTTTTTAATTCAATTGTTCTTTATTTAATTTTCTTAAATGTTTAGATTTTTTTTAATTCATTTAATTTGTAGGTGCTCATTTGTTTCTGGTTTCAATTTAATTTTGTTTTTAAATTTAAATTTGTTTTCATTTCTAGAATGCGTAAATTATTTTATAAATACAAATATTTTTTTCATTTAAGTCTTGTTTTTTTTTTAATTTTTTTTTTTAGTTTTTTTTCGTTTTTCTTTTTTATTTTAATTTTAAAATTTTTATGTTTAAAAAGAAAAAAACATTTAATTTTTAGAAATTATTTTTTTTTTTTAATTTTTAGCTTTTTTATTTTTAAAAAGGGGAACACTTTTCCACTCTACTGAATAGTAGCAGCACTGAAAGCCGTGGAGAGGACGAACCCGGGCCCCCAGCCAATGGATTCCACCACCTGACTATGACGAGGTACGAATAGCAAGAGCGCGCTTGAAAAACAACAAAGCTGCTGGAGCTTACAGCCTGCCAGCTGAGCTATTCAAGTACGGCGGCGGTGAGTTGATAAGGTGCAGCCATCAACTCGTATGCAGAATATTCCCCCGAGTATAGGGTTCTTATCGAACGTCTTGTGTGAAAGACTGAAGCCCACCGTCAATGAACTGAATGCCCCTTACCAGCTACTCTTGGGGTATTCGAGAGAATTACGGCGACAGACCGTGAGCTCTATGAGTTTTACATCGACAGCTATTTAAGGTACAGCTCTGTAAGTATTCAACCCAGAACCCGATGGTAGTAGTAAAGGAAGAGGGAGGTCCCCACTCGGCAAAAATTGCTTAGGCGGTTACAGCGGCAAATACGAAGAATAAGGTAAAAATATTTAAATATAAAAGCTTAACAAAAGCAACAAAAACATTTAAGTGAAGCGTTAGCCCGTTCATACCTATTCAGGCATTTTGACTTCTCTTAAACTTCTTCCTTGCTGTAATACGACATAACTCGCTTAGCTCTTAAGCTGTTGTTTTGAATCTTATTCCCGGCTGTATTTTGTCTTCTACGATTTAAGGTGACCTAAAGTTCTTGGCAAATACTTTATAAATTTTTTATGCGAGTGTTTTTCTATTCAGTTCTTTCTCCACTTCTTCGCAAATGCGTAGGGTTTTTGGAGAGTCCTCATATTTCCCCCTTTTTTATTTTACTGCTAGTTCTTCTCCACCTCTGTGTTGGTTTTGTTTATCCTGTTTACAGGTACTAAATGTATTGTGGTAATATTTTGTAATTTTTTTCTTGCCATTTTTCGTAGTTTATGGTAAAGTTTGCAAACAAGCCTGCGTAAATGTACAACTCGAAGGGGATCTCGTGCACAAAGTATACGTGTTGCATACGTTCATAAGCGTGTACTAAATCTACAGTGTAGCTTGCGAATTACATGCTAGCAGTGGTGCACGTAGGTACATAATTTTCATATACATATTTAAGCGTATGTAAACACTTATATGTACATATGAATTTCCTAGAGCTACTTAAATATTTAGTAAGTAGCATTTACTGTAGTTTAGCCACTTTTTTGGCATATTTGTTGACCATTTGTTAGTCATTTGTTTGCCTTTGCTTTCCTATTCGTTACATTGCTCACTTCTTTATTGTGGTTTTCCGGTTTGTTTAGGTCATGCGGTGCTCATGCACATACATACGCGATGTATTTGATTTGTACAGAGGTAAACGACATTGGTAGCTACTATATACTTACATACGTATAAGTATTTATTAGAATAGAACTGATTTATTAGAGTATTTAGCAGATTATTTCTTGTTTGGAGATTTGGACTCTTTTTGTTATAAAGAGTTGTTGAAAAGTTTATCGAGAGCTAGAAGACAAGGAGTACAGAGGTATGTTTTCACTGCATAACTGCTTTTCATCCGTATTTTTGCTGTAACCGTCGACTATACATATTTATTTACGGCATAGGGAGTGATTGACTGAATTCCTACCCAGCTAGGAAATATTTGGCAATGCAAAAAGTCTCCGCAGATTTTTGGGTGAATTTCTTAAATAGAAAAATGTGTATTGAAAATCAATTTTAATCAAGCAAATAGTGTTCATTATTGTTTATTACGTTTTGTAATTTTTCGAGTAGCTTCATAACACGGTATTGTTATACGTATATCCAGTCAGTGTCCGCCCGTTTGCTTATCCGTATATCCGGATATTCTAAATAGTAAATCAAGGGATTTCGTAAAATTGTTCTCAAAATTACTACATCAATGGGCTGCAAAAAAGCTATTAGAATACTTCATCAATTCACAAAAAATAAACAATATTTAATGGACCGATAGAATTATATCGTGGACCAATTGTAGAAAGACGCATATGTTCGTCTTCGTGTAAGCGAGTAGAAGGTTCTTATTTAGGTTTAAAGAGAGTTGCCACCTGTATAAAAAATTAATTTAAATTGATGTTATAGGGTGAAGAAAGCTCATTTGAGGAAAATATTCTTGTAATTGGGTTGCCACCTACTTGAAAAATTTAAATCCAATAACTTGATTAGATAAAATAAACCTTACAATATGGGTGTCAAACGAAAGAGATTTAAGAAAGACCACTTTCGAAAATATTTTAAACAATGCTGCCACCTATTTGAATAATTACATTCTATTGATTCTTATATGCATAAAACAAAGTTTCTTAAAGTTTGACATCTACAGACATTATGTTGCCGTGGGCCGATTGTGAAAATATCCTGCGCGTTATTCTCGGCGAGAAGCTTTATACCTTGGTTAGAAGAAAAGAGTGGCCACCTGTTAAAAAATTTTACTCAATTATCTACAAAACTAAATCCAACAACTAACTAGAAGTCGACAAGCTTTGCTCAGCACTGTCCTCGATTAACTACTAAAAAAACTGACGTATAAAGAATTCCCGCTCTCCATTGTACATTTTAGTTTTCTTAATTACGTCAATATTGCGTTCAGCTTTAAATTGCCAAAAGTTATGTTCACGTTCTAGGTGACCAAAAATGCATCTCCAGCTTTTAGTTGACAAATAGAAGTTGCCTCCACGGATTAAATTACCAAAAATGTGTGCCCAATTTCAAATAACCAAAATTTATTTAAAACTGTTATGTTAGAATTTTTTAATTATCAAAGATTTATGTCCAGATTTTGGATGAAAAAAATTGTTTCCGGCTTTAAATGGCCAGAAATTTGAATCCAGTTTTTAAACTAACATAAAATAAAATAATCTAGTTCTTAGACGATCCAAAAAGTGTCCAGTTTATGAATGATAAAAAATTAATTTTCCAACTTGTAGAATACAAAAATTGTACATATATAGTTTTCGAATTACCAAATTTTTATATGCAGTTGTGAAATTATTAAAAATTATAGTAAAGTGTTAAGTGAACCAAAATGTATGTGCGTCTTTAGATGATTTGAATTTTAATAAATTTTTTAACTGGATAAAATGGTTTTTCATATAAAGCTGCACATTTATTTTGAATCACTAAAATCTTTACTATAATTTTGGATAATTTAAAAACTGCATACAAAAATGTGGCCATTTAAATACTAATTATTGAGGTTCGTTCTTTTTCAGATTTTTTAAGGTGTACCGATTAATTTTATTGTACTAATATACGTACATTTACATAGTTTTAGACATACTACCGGAAAATAAAGTCTCTCTTGAAAGTTTATGATGTTAGCGCTCTGAGCTAGCCATTATAATTTCAGCACTTGACGGTTAATCTGCCGCAATATTACAAAAAAAAAACATCTAAATATATCTTGCTATTTTTACTACAACTTTCTACAAACGCTATCACACAAATTCGTTTGCTTAAGTCTGGCAGTCACATAAGTAAACACAAAAGAACACAACATAGTACTCTTGAATCAGAGGTCGTTTTTAACAAGCACAACAAGTTTACCTCAACTACACACAACCTTGTCCAATCGCATTAAGCTCATTCAAGGCATGCGATTTTGGTAGCCAGCCCAAGGCTAAGAGAAACCTAACCACAGCCAAACAAAAAATCATATGTATATGCAATGTTGCCTTTTCTCCCCCATCACCCGATTCCTCTACAATTTAAGCCCATGTAATGAGCCATTTCAAGTCGTTGACTTGCCTATTTACGAAATTTGTTGACTACTGCTTAAAGGACTTTAACTCTACTCTGGCTATTGCTACATACATACATGCCTTTCTTCGCTTCATGCTTTTGCCTGCTTCGCATCGTTTGTTGCGTTCACCTCAACAAGTTGGTTGGCAACTTTTCTTCTGCTACTTTGTCGACATTTAATTCCACAAATACTCGTAAGTTAGCCAAAAGCCACAAATTTTGCTTGCTCTACTGAGTTGTTGTGTTTCTACTTTTTCTTCGAATGCGAGAAGGGACGTGCGTAGGTAGTGTTTGTAACTCTTTTAGGTTTTTTTTTCTTCTATTCCATTTCATGTGTGCTTAGCTGCTCAAATAGTTGTAAATACTTTTCAGAATTTTTGTCGCTACTTTCTTTTCTTGGTTTTTGGCTTTGGTATTTATTTTCTTTCGTTATCGTATACCCTCGCATTAAATTTTCTTGACTTATTTTATTTACATGGACTTACATAAATAACAGGCTTATAGCCATACTCGGCCCCATTAAGTGCACCGCTGACGTACTAGTTGGTTAACCACAGCTGTGGGTCAACATGGCGTATGAGCAATGGCAATCGTAACAAATGCACTTTACGACACGGGCGTGTGTACTCGTTTAACTATTTAATACAACTAACGCTTATTTGTGGTTGTTGCTGTTTTTTTTGTTATGGCTTAAAGGAAGTTAAATCTCGTTTTTTTCTTTTAAAACGTTGTTTGTAGCCTTTTTGTAGCATTACTTGTATGGTCGACCCGTTGGGTTAATTAGAAATTTTAGCACAAAAAGATTTCTAACCCGAATAGCTTAGGGGTATGCTTTAATGCTCTGAAATTGTCTGAAACTTATGACTTGAAGCTAATAATATTTCTTTGAATTTAATTACGCAATGCCATTCTTTATTCTTAAGATTATTCTAAGACGGCAGAGGTGGATGTTGATGTGAAATTATCGGCTCGGAGGCTTCTTCCGTGGCTAGTTAAAAAAATAGATACTTTTTTGCTCATGACTGTTGCACTGAGGATTGCTCGACCCCATGACTTGCTACTTACTTATCTACGGCGGCCTATATAATGTAAGTCAGCGTTAAATGGACCGTAGAAGTTATTTTCAACCAGACAGACTTGACATACATTTGTATTTCATCATATATGTACTTGAGAGAACATTTTTAGACACAAAATTAAACTTTGACCATTAAGCTTTCCTTACAGATGATTCAATAAAGCTAGCTACTGACCCGCAGAGACCATTAAGGTTCATAGCGTTTTCAAATAAACTGCGACCACATTCGATAGTTAACCACTGGATACCGGCAACAATGCTCTTGACTAACTGTACTCATCTGTCGGCGGCTTCCGGACAGAGGTTTTGGGAAACTCATCGAACTTTCTAGGCATGTAAAAACTGAAAGGGTCGGTGATAAGGCAAACTCGAGAATAATAGCAAGCAACTTCGCGCACTCAACTACAGCCAGAACATGTAAATGTGTATGTCAACACGTCGTCGAAAATGTCTCAGAGAGATCAACGCTTAAAGGCTTGCAAGATTTTCCGTGGCTCTCCTAAGTTACACACAAATCACTTTTATCCATTAATCAAAAAGTTTGAGCTTCTGTAACAGACAGCAGACATTACACATTTACACTCACACAAATACAACGCAAAGTCCCTTATTGAATACCGCAGTTCCCGAAACGAGCGCATACCTAGAATTATATTCATATGGATACCAGTACACCGGGATATTGGGAGTAGCGGCAAAGCTGATGAATTGGCAAGGAAAGGTACAACCACCTACAACCTTCCGGGAAAGGACACCGTCGGTATAGAAATAGCCACTTTAAGGCAGTTTCAGGCAGGCAAAAGACTATGAAATATAAAATATTGAATATGGAATGTAGAATATATAACTTAGAATATAGAATATAGAATATAGAATATAGAATATAGAATGTAGAATATAGAATATAGATATAGAATATAGAATATAGAATATAGAATATAGAATATAGAATATAGAATATAGAATACTGTCAACGTTCCACTTTCACCTCTGACAATATATGCTAAAATTTTAAAATATTTAGTTATTCTGATGCAAATTAGCATTTTATGAAATCACGAATAAAGATCATAACTTAAGGATTTCTTTTGTATGTTATACACAAAAGCATGCCCAACATATATGTATGTGTATGTATGCACATAAATTGTATGTCTGCATGTTGAGACCTCCCTGCAGTGAAGTCGATGACAATTGTCGCTTTCGTACTAGTTACATGACTAGTTCCAATTGCATATTATGCTCCAGGTAGTAAGAAATAGAGTTATTTATTACATATTGCACCTTCTAAGGGTTATTGGTCGTTTTTATATGATAATGCCCCCTTATTAGATAAAAGAATTTACTATCTTTTAAATATTTTATATTTCTCTCGTGTGATCACCACGCAAATATCGGACTGAAAAGTACCAAAATAAAGCAATACATAGCTACTCCTTTTCTACATAACTACTGCTTTTTAAATTATTTGAGTGTCTTTTCACAATGCGTAAAACTGTCATTCGGAGACAACGGGATTGAGATCTGCAGTGGTTAAGGTCAAGTTACTACAGTTAATTCGAACATTAGAACCCCTGAGCTCATTGCTTTATGGCGATTCACCATAATTAGAAGAATTCTTGATGAATGCTCGCAAACGCATGAATTAGGCAGTTAAAGGATTTCATCTGAAATAAGTCTACGTATACTGGATTTATGTGGACCAACGATATTTATCCATTTCGAATTTGCCACCAACTATGCTATACAGACTCACCATCGAGCCAGATAATTGTACCAGACAGTGAATGAAGAGAAGAAATTAGTAAAGTTTTTCAAATTTATTTCGTTGGCCACTCCAATATCGAAATTGATTAGCAATGGAAAATATGCATTCTGACGATCACAAAACCATATTTAGAGCAGATAAGTGTGTCACTGGAAATCTTTAAGTCAATATTTGGTAAAAGTGTGGTACCAAAATGTTCGCACAAAAAGTTAGTTTTGGGCGAGACAAAGTTCGCCAGGTACGCTAGTTTGCTTTATTAAAACAAGTATTTAATTATAATGCAAGTTGTTTTTATAAGAGCGGTTGCTTCGTTAAGCGTTTTTTTTATATAAGTCCCAAAATTTTCATCATTTTTCAATGGGCGGAACATATAATTTTAAATTTTTATTTTCGTTTTTTTTTTTTTTAATTATGAAAAAGCATCTGTAAGTGCACTACCAAAAAAAAACCCGTGGTTCGGTTACAGGCTACATCTTACTACTACAAGTACTAGGGCAAAGTTACTGCAAAGCGGGAGTCAATTGTCACCTCCTAGAACAACTCCATGTTAAATGCGACAGTACAAAGCATGGGTGGTAGATTTGCGAGGTACCGATGTTCGACTCCCGAAAATTTGTGAATTCACTAGTTCTGTACTATTATTATCCGCTGCAGGGATAGTAAGACCTAATACAAGCAAATTTATGTGACATTTTTATAAGGTGTAATTTTCAACACATTACTATGGTTAAATTATTAAAATCAAACACCTCAAAATGTTAAATTAAAATATGAAAGGACACATGCTTGTGTAAACTCAAGTATATACACACACACGCACACGTACGACAAAATTCATGTCTAAATATGTGAGAGTTTTATTTTTATGTAAATATTTTTTTTTGCAAAATTTTGTTACAACAAATACAAAAATATACAAGACTACAAAAATACTATGTAAGCATGTGTTGAGGACTAAGGACAACGTAGCCGGAACCCCAAAAAAAAAGAATACGATTTTTATCACAATTCTTATGCAAATATGCCAGCTCATATCAATTGGAAGTGCGTAGAAGACACTAACAACAGCAGCTTTTAAACTATTCTACACGAGCTTTCGCAGATGTTTTTGTGTACATGTATTTTGGGGCGCCAATTCTATGCTATTTTTGTTATTTAGAAAATTTTCATAAACGCACTATGTACGTATGTATTTATGGTAAAGGGATTTCAATAAAAACATCAAAATATGTAAATGTAAAACGATTTTTTCATGTTTGTGCAAGTTTGTGTTTGTGTGAACAAAATTCTTTGTATATTCTTTTTCTAAGCGCACAGCTTGTTGTTATGATGTTTACGAGTATTTTTGGTGTTTGCGGTGTGGAAACCAGACCCGTCAGAAGGGGGAATCAGAGGGCTAAAATGTTTCGCACCCGACTGAATAGAAGGTCCTCGGATCTGAATAAAATTAAACAAAAATTTTCAAATTTGGAAAGATACATATGTAGCAACTCTATATGCGGGAAGCGATTCGAGGCCACACTTGAGAATTGCAAATGAGCAAATCTCACGAGTTGTTTTGTTTAGTCTCACTCCTTTCTTTTACCAAAAAAAAAAGCAAAAACGCTAAAGCGTTCTTCTTGCATTTATTTCAATCAATGGAGTTCCAGAAACAAGCCTTAAATCATTTATATAGATTAAATTACTAATTTTTTCATTGTCACTCGAAAAATCATAATTGTTTTTTGTTTTATTAACCTTGAGAAGTTTTCAGATAAAATGTACATATTATAGGTAATGAAAGTTGGCACCAAATACAACACATCTGTTAAGTTTCAAAGGTGTGCCACCAAATGAGAAAGATTAACATTGATTATAAGATGACATTGATTTGCGAAACAAAAATTCAAATTTTACAATTTTTATTGGCACCGCTGAAATTCACTCTAAAATTATTATATACAAGAAGAAATTGCATATATACATTTTTAGTAAATATTGATGAATTCCTTGGCCACACTGGTCATGAAATCTGAAAGTCCGGTACATACAAATATAAATTCAAGTCCGTATTTTTGCTAAAATTTCATAACTTTTTGACAATTTTTATGCAATTGCATTAGAAAATTTCGAAATAAGAAGAAATACGCACCAAAAAGTGTGTATTTAAGATATCATATCTGAATTTGTAGGGGGGTAGGGTAATTTATAAGTAGCAAAATTGTCGAAGAAAGCGTATAGCAAATTCTAATTCTATGAATAAATCTAAGCAAAAATTTCGAACGTAGAATTCGAATATGCCATACACTTTTTTAGAAATTTAAGTACTCCACCTTAATGTGTGTATTTCATATATTCGTTTTTTTTTTTAATTTGGTCCCTTTAGCAGTACTAGAAGAAATATGCAATTGCTGCAAAAAAGATTACGCTGTTAAAGTTTAAAAAACAAAAATTCTCTGTACCTTAATAAGAAAACTGATCTAACTTCTTACCGACTTTAAAAAAAGGAAGAGTTTATCAATTCATCGGAGTATTCTTTTGTATGTATGGCTACCGAACAACTTCGGAACACTTGAACCTTTTTCGATTATTCTTTTTTTATCGGAAAGGTGTGTCCTCAAGAGCGGTCCCATACTAATTTCTTTTTAGTTCTGATCACGAAAAAATTGGTTTTGCTTAAAAATTACTTCGTAAGATAAAATTATTTTGGTTGCACCAAAAATTCACATTTTGTGTTTTTTTTCTACTAGCTTCCAATGGTTGAAAAAAGCCCACTAATTTAAAATGCAAGTGACCTCATAATTCCACGTTTTTTTGGAAATGCATTTATTTAAAAAAATTAAACTTGCTTTAGGAATCAATGCTAAAAAAAGTTTGTCAATTTACGTAAAATGATTTGTGATTCAAATACAACTTTTTGCCGTGGACTTCCATATTTCAAACTATTTATTATTCTATCGTTATATCTCTTAAGAGGTACTTGTATTTAATTTCATTGGCATACAAAATACGAGTAGCATACTATTTTTGTTTACATTTCAATTTTAATTTAGTCCATTCGTTTGCAATATTGGAAATTTTATGCGCCATTTTATTTCGTATATTTAGTATGTTAATTGTAAAATTTGTGAGTTTTTATTAAATGCACAATATTATTATTTGCGGATATTATTTTTGGCAAATATTTGACTTACATAGAGCACATATGAAACTATGGATTGTGTGCAAATTTAATTAATAGTTTATACATATATAAAAGCGCACAAAAAGGCGGAGAGCAATAATGGAAATAGGCCACTTGAGAGTAAGTAAATATGCAAAAATTAAAGCATTTCACATTTGCTTGTGGCTTATTTATGTAAGCTGGTATGTATTTGAATTGAGAGTAGTGAAATCGAAGCATGCAAACATTTTTTTAGATATAAAAAGTACTTTAAATGTTGGAAAGAATGGCATTTACATGGAATATTTGAGAACACAAAGTAATTAAAATGTTTGTTTTTTAAGAACTCAGTTTTCGAGCTTTTGAAATATTTCGCTAAAAGCGGGCGTTAATTGATTAAAAAATATAAAGAATGAAAATAGTTTATAGTATCCTAAAAAATACAAATTTTTTCTTATGATCTCTAGGCTGACTATGTTGTAGATACAAGGTTAACGCAGAAATTAGACGAAAGATAGCTCCTCTTAAAACCATCAATACTTCATTGGAAAAGTGTTGGCTGCACGAAAGTTAAGGTGCCCATTTCAGACTAACATGTACATATGTATGTATATATATCCCTATTCTTTAGTGATTTCCTACCTCAATTATTTCACACTTATCGCTAATTTCACTTTGCGTGCCTCGGAAATTGATGGCAAAAAGTAGCAAAAATTTGGGTAAAATTTAGTGCACGTACGGCAAAAATTATCGTTTGCCAAATATTTGCATAGTAATCGCTGCCAAAAATAACAACAGTTTAGCCGTTAAGTATTGAAAGCGATTGCCACAAATCAACGAAAGAGCGAAAAAACTTACGGGAAAACAACACCAAATCACCTCAAAAGGAGGAAAATGGCAAACGTTTAAATTACGCCGCTAATGCTGAGTCATGCATATGCCGAAAATAATCACACACCTGTGTACTTGTATGTATGTATGTGCATAATTAGGTGAATATGTGCTTAACGCTTGTACAAACGCCAAAAATTTCTAGTCAACTTCGCCGCAAAAGCGCCCCCTAAATCAGTTCAATTATGCACGCAAATGCCGACGAACATTTGGCATGGGCGAGAAAGTTTTTGTAGTCAATGACAAAAGGGAAGAGAAATAAGAAGTTTATACATAGTCAAATAAGGCTTGAATTTTACTACCAAAAAGTAATCGCCAACAGCTAATATACATACATACATATGTATAAGTTTATCATAGCTAGAAATTGCCACCAATGTGCGCCGCAATTTTTAACACTAAACTAAGGTGAGAATGTAGAAAATGTAGCGTGATTACGTTTGATTGCCATGCGTGCCTTTCAAGACCGATTACGTTTGATTGCCATGCGTGCCTTTCAAGACCGATATGTATACATACATATGTATGTATGTACTTATTGAAATGAAATGCAGAATTTTACAAAAGTTCTTTGATTTAGTGCATTTTGTTTTTTTTTTTTGGCAATTACCAAGCTGCATTCATTAGTAGTTTGTGGTAAATAATCTTCTGAAGCGGAGCAATTGGAAATGGAAACGCAATAAAATGTGTGCACTTTTTAAATTACTGGTTTCGTGGTAATTTGAATAAATTTCCCGTCTACTCATTTAAAATTGGTCAGAGAGCCTAAACATTGTAGCAAGCAATCAAAATACATAGCGATCCCTAGCATGCATTAAAAATAAAACTAAAAAAAAAATAACGCTGACGTATTTCGGCTCGCCCCAATCGGTGTTATATCAACATTCGTTTCTTTTTAGTCTGTATATGACCTTTAAGGCTTCCCCACGTATGACCCCCACTTACAACTCGTGGACCCCCATATTTTTTTCACCGTGGACCCCTGGATCACTTTGGAATAACTAGTTGAAACGGATTTGAATGTCAGCCATTACTGAGTGCATCTTGCATATATACAACCAAGTCTAAAATCGTGTTCAATTCTCGTTACACCCGTTCTCTGTTTTTGGATAAGTTGTTTAGAAAAAATGCCACTGATTTGAACGAATATATTACCCCGCAGCTGGATTAAATTTATTAAACTGTGTTATAGAAGCATACTTGTTCTTGAAAATCGGCTTATTTTTACCCAATCATAGTAGACCACTTCCACGACTCTTTTCAGCTGGTCGGATTTAATGCTTACCTGTCTCAGCTACTTGTAAGTAGCTTATCGTCCTAATAAAATGGTAATTATCTAGAAAATCGTTCGTAGTTTTGCAATATTCCCGCATTGCTCCCTCCTAGGCTTATCCTGTCGCTATATTTCATGGGAAATATACATCGAGAAGGAGATTAAGCGACTCCTTGCTGCTCATTGTCCCGTCTCCTGTCCCATCTCTGTAGTATCTAGAGATAGGAGGACTCTCCGAAAGAATTGAGCATTCGTGACAATATTCAACGCTTTCCCAGCAGGTTATCCAATATATCATTAAGGCCTTTAACTTCAGACTCATGGATGCCGAGCTCAATTAAAGGATCATCTAACCGAAACCCCTGATATCAGTGGTTACACAGTAACCTGGAAAACTTTGCCAATTAGGCTTGTCAGACCCTTGGCCGGCTTTCTACCAGGTCGTATTTTGTGCAGAGACTGTATGTTATTACTGCTCTGCTTAAAATTATTTTAATAAAAACGGCAACTTTCGGTATTTCATCCATTTAAAAATTTCCTACAGGTATTGTAGTGAATTATGATTTACTTACATTTTCGATACCTAAACGTGTAGATTTTTTGACGGTACAAAAAAATTACTCACAGTTGCTACATAAACTCGCATGCTTCTCTTGCTCAATAATTACGTTTACGCCCAGCAAGCACTCAGTGCTGTGAGCAACAACAAAAAACCCATAAATTAAGCAAACGAAAATGAAGTCTTTTAAATTAACGCATAAACTTTATGTGTGTGTGTGCGCTTTCAGCTCAAAAGATAAGTGTTTGGCATGCGTGCATACAATTGGCCCCCACCAACCAAAACTCAGTCAATTAAAATGTGAATAATGCTCAGCAAATGGCGCCACACATGTGTGCGCTGCCTACCACACATATAATTTAGTAGCATTTTTACCTTTTCGAAGCTAAGCTCAACTTTTGAAGTGGCCTAATAAATTTCGAAAATTTTCTTGCAAAAAAAGAGGAAATTGTTTTTTTTTTTGTTCTCTAATTTTCATGTGCAATTAATTTTTCAGTTACCTGTCGTATTTAAGCTGACCAAACAAAGTGCTGGCCAAAGAAGTGCCGCAACAAACAACATAACTGTAGGGGCACGTTAGGGTGGTCACCCCTTAGGATTATTCTATAACGAAAAAAATATACCACAATTTTTTTTTTAAATCAAAAAATATTTAGAGGTCGTTCCATGCGCTCAAATTTACCATGTATTTAAAAAAAAAAAAACTTTTCGTAGAAATGGTAAAGAATTCTTGAAAATCAATATTTTTCGATCGGAGAACTTTGTTAATTTAACCATTTTTTAATACTAAAGATATTTTGACCGACCTATAAAATATAGTTACTATTAAAAAATGGTTAAATAAGTGATTGGGTATTATTATTGTGAATCTCATAAGGAGAAACAAGCGTTTTGAGCGACATCTAAATATTTTTTTATTTTAAAATAAAAACTAGTGAACAAAATTTCTAGTCTGTACTAGTTTTTTTCGCTAAAAACGAACCAGTGCCATAGTAACTAGTTTCGCACAAGTTCGAAAGCAGCGAAATGTACTTTCGCAAAACTATTTTATTTTAAATTTTAAAAGCAGGAACGGTAATCATTATGAGTAATATAAGTTAAATTGGCATTTAATCATTATTTTATGATTTTTACTTTTTCACTAAAAAATAATAATTATTATTGAGTTTTATTTTTTCGCTCAACGGAAGTAATTATTATTTAATTTTTATTTATTCGATTATAAAAAAATATTATTTTATGATTTTTATTTTTCGCTAAGAGATAATCATTCTTTTTGAGTTTTATTTTTCCACTTAAAAATAATGATGATTTATAAAATTAAAAGGGGCATACAGACACAACCTACTGAAATTTTGACCTGAAAAGTTTGGGACTTATTCCTTTTATTAGGGTGCGGCTACCCCTGAAAGGGATACGTCGGAAATCACGCTGGTATAGTTTTCGAGTTTTTGAATGGCCGTTATTCTTAGTGAGAAAATAAAACTCAATAATCATTATTATCTTTGAGCGAATAAATCAAAAAATTAAAGATTAAATAATAATTATTTCCGTTGAGTGAAGAAATAAAACTCAAATATTAATTATCATATTTTATTTGGTTAACTTGTAAAATAAAAATCATTGTAAATTAAAGCAGGACGTACGACGATTTTTTAGTTAAAATTAAAAAAGTTATGATTATTTTCCGCCCTCGTTTAAAAGTACTAGCAACGCTAGGTTAGTGTTGCTAAGTCCACTTTCCTAAAATTATATATTTTGAATTTTATTATTTTTATTTTGAACCCTTTCCATTCGCAAAAAATCAAAAAATCATTTACAATATTGTGGAATTTTCATTTTAAAATTTGCCAGCGTCGTTATGCTTTCCAAAATGAAAACAGGCAGTACTTTTTCTAAACCACTTAACACAAAAATCTCTGAGGTTCACCACCCGTAAATTTTTCAATAGAGAACCACGCTTTGAAAATAAAGGAGGGTAATGGGTGTAGACGGGCCGCCTAAAACTTAATCTTAAACCCTCACCCTCAGGAGGCTTAGGAACATATGAACTAGTTCGGAACTATAGAAGAAGGAATGCAGAACGACTTAGATCTCATCTGTCGAGTTTGGAACTGGTTCGGAACTAGAGCCAAAGGGATGCAACGGGGGACAATTGACACTTCCTAGGACATCGCAATGTTAAATTCGCCAGTCGCTAGCATACAAAATAGAATTAACGCGTACTAGTCATGGTTCCAAACGCACTAGAACCGAAACAGTTCCGCAGTAGTTCATTTTCCTACAGGGACTTGTTTTCGGTACAATCCTGGGGGGTGAGAGCATAAAAATTGCGAATTTACTTTTTCTCATGCATTTTTGGACGACCACCCTAGTGCACATACTTATGTAGTACCTATATGGGCATACAATCATACAAATTTTGTTACGTCTACGAAATGGGCGTGAAATTTGCATATTTTCCATTTCACCTAAACGCTGGTTTTGCGCATTTCGAGCCGCAAAACCCGGTGCTTATTTGCATAAATTCACCTTAACCTCGATCGTTTGTTGGTTGGTATGTTTGTTGTTTTAGTTAGCGGCGCTGCATAAGTGCATACATATGTGTTTCAGGTGAGTGTAGATATGTTTTCCTGTGCCTGAATTTACCCCACACTCGCACTACCTATATATGTAGTATATATGTACGTACCTTTATGCAGCTTAACCCAGCGGGTCAATGCGTTTTTCCGCTACTCAAAATTTTGCGAACCGAAATTTCCGACTCGTTTAGCAATATCAGCAAAATTTTGTTTGGTTGAGTGTATATGTGCAGCAAAACAAATATCCAGTCGATTTTATTAATGTGTGTGTATATGTATGTATGTATGTATATTTGTATGTTCCACTTGTAAAACTTAACTTCGTTGCAAGTCATTCGTTACGAGAATTTTGCATCGGCGACCAAATAACCTCAACAACCTACGCTTAACTATTTACACCCCTGCATATGTACGTACATATATAACTAGGTACATATATAAGCACATTAGTAGGGCTCAGAATCTCATAGTTTTTCATATTTTTGCTTTTTTGCTTTACGGCCATTTAAATTTAGTGCGAAATCTCTTTCCAAAAAAAATCCCTATAATTTTACTAAAATATTCGTCTGAATATCTACTCGAATGGCCAAGCGACCGTTGAAGTACTCTCTTCTACCTCTATTAGATCTCAACTAGTGGCAGACTGTAGGAGAGAGCTGTCCTGTATCTCTGATTAATACGAAATATCCTCAAAAATTGTTTCTGGGACATAGGGACATTTACGGAAACGTGGCAGTGGACGAACTAGCAAGATGTACATAACTATACCACGCGGTGGACATAGACGCTTCGCTCAGGGAGATAAAAGCAACAATTACCGAAATTTATCACTCAAAGGCTAAGGAAAGGATCGTACAGGATCACCCGGCAGTTCTGGATGTCCTACGACCCATTGAGACCAAAGCTTTCTTAGGAATGAGCAAAGAAGATACCCACTAACTCAATGCAGTGCGCACAGGGCCTTGGTCCATTGGTTTCGTAGTTGCGATGACTCTGGCTCAAAAGACAATCGAACACTTTCTGTGCTAGTGTACAGCCCTTGCAAGGATGAGACTAAAGACACTCTGCAAGCCATTCCTTGCAGAATGTTTTAGAGTGATGCTGCTCCTCTCTCTATGATGGAATGAAATTCGTTAAGGCTGTAAGTTGCACGAGTTGTGGAATAAAAATGGCAAACTTTCTCAAACTGTCAATATTTCTATTTGCACAAGATTGCATCTGACTACTTGATTATAAACAAAGTTTATACATAAATATGTATTGTATTTTGAAGTGAATTATTTTGTTTGTTAAAATACATGTGTTATTTATTTTTTTACCGGCAAAATTGCATATTTAACTTGTTTGTGGCGCATATTTTTGAATTTTGAGTGCAAATTTTTGATGTTTTAGTACATGAGATTCCGAGCCCTACACATTAGTATGCCTATTTGTTTGTTCGCTTGTTTGCTTGGCAAATGAAAGTTGCACTAAGTACCATTGCAGCTGTGGCAAATCGTTGCTGCCACATCCATCGTCCAACTAACAAAACCAAAAGTGGCACACTCATACAGTGTGGCCTGCAGCCACCCGAATGGTGGAGGTGTTAAGCGCCTTTTTCCTGCCCAACTCTGGGGTACATATTTACACGCAAAATGTGTGTGTGTGTGTGTGTCATACATATTTTCGGCGCAATTTTGCATTCTCATTTGCGATTGAGTGCACCTTCAAGCAGCATTTATTGCGGTAATTGTTTTGAGGAGCTTTCCGCTTAGAGGGCCAAATACTTAAGGTAGGAGCAAAATTTGTGTGTGGTAAAGCTGATATGTACTTGCACTGAAGGAGCTCCCTTACGATATAAGGGGTATAATAGCCCATTTGAGGTGTTCTGCAAATTTCACTTGTATGGCTTGGATTTTTATAATATTTTGTTGTCAATTGGAACGGTTATTAATTTCGTTCGAGGTCACGGTGTTCTTGAGCCAGTCTTAAGTTTTAAAAAAGTGTGCCTACAATCGGTTTTTATTTTATTTTTTAATGAAGTCAAACTTCTTTGCATTCGGCTGAGTGTATCCAAATGCAAGCATCGCCTTGGCCTGCAGGTTGACTTTTTGAAGGAAAGAGTTAACACTTGTTAAAAAATTAAATTCAAATTAGATATTTAATGAACGATGCTACCGGATCTCACCGGTCGTTGGAGGTGTAAAGTTATAGGGCTTAGCGTTAACATATGCAACGGGGTTTCATTTCAAATTCAATTCAAATTCAAATTATTTAATTAAGATAAGTCAATTCTTACAATATGAGTATCAGTCGAAATGCTTTGGAATAGGCTCTATCATGATAAAAACATAGTAAGGTAGAACCGTTCTCTCAATTTGTCGGCCATGATTTTTTTTTGAAGTTTGCCAACATTTTAAAATCATATAAAAGTGCCCACCAAACAATTTGTGTTGCCGGCAATAAGAAAACGTGTCGCCCTCGGAAACAAATTTATTGCCGGTAATATTGCCATCGAATCGATTTCCTATTACCGGTCGCTCTAAAACGTCCGCCGAAGGCAAC
>NW_016161661.1:44586-49462 GCF_001687245.7 Rhagoletis zephyria
GCAATAAGAAAACGTGTCGCCCTCGGAAACAAATTTATTGCCGGTAATATTGCCATCGAATCGATTTCCTATTACCGGTCGCTCTAAAACGTCCGCCGAAGGCAACTCGCCTGGGCGAGTCGTTTTCTTATTGCCTGAATGAGTCTTTTTCTTATCGCTTCAGGCGATATTTGGAATAATTTTATTCTTTTTAATACTTCATTTATTTTTCTGTATACCAAATTGCAACTTACAATCGGAATTAATTCATTTTCTCGCTGTGAGGCTTCCTATTTTATCAATCTTGTCCTTGGGCATAATTTAGATGCTTTTGGCCAATACTATTGACGCCATATTCATAAGTTTTGGAATTTTTGAGAACTTTTTTATTCAAAATTGACATGAATGAAGTGATGTTGCCGATTTGTCACCACAGCAATAAATCGGTGAGTCGCCAATTTGTTGCCATTGACGATTGTTGCCTATTTCTCATGTTTTGCATGGTGGGTGAAAATAAAAAATTGAAATTGTTTGAAATTGTTGTTGCTTGAGATTAAAAATGAAAATGTGTGTGTGAGTTTGTGAGTAAATTTAAAAATTAAATTGTTTGGAAACGTCAAGAATTTTAAAAGTGACTCTCAGCGGTTCTACCTTACTATATTTTTATCATGGGCTCTATTCTAAAATACATGTAAAAATGTTGCCCCCTGTTTAAAAAATTAAATTCAGCTTGAACTTAGGCAATTAGGTAATTGAGATATGTATCACAATTTGGGTGTCAAACGAAAGAGATTTAAAAAGTTTTAGTTTGCAAATATTTTAGGCAGGTTTGCCACCTGTTTGAAAAGTCGAATTTACACACAAGTTATATGCAGTATTAAAAAGTGGGTGTCAAACGAAAGTGTGTTAAGAAATCTTGAATATTTTTGAGGTGGCTAAAGAAGGTTGCCACCTGTTGAAAAAATTTACTTGATTTTATTTAATAAGCTAAATGAATTATTGAAAGAGGGGCATCAATAAAAGTGGGTTTGAAAAGGCTTTACTTCCAGACAGTGTTGCCACATGTTAAAAAATCAAATTTAATTAGGTAATTGAGATATGTATCACAACTTGGGTATCAAACGAAAGACATTCATAGAGGGTTTTGTTTGAAAATATTTTGAACAGGGTTGCCACCTGTTCGCAAAAGGCGAACTTAATTAAGTATGGAAAAGTTATATAAAATATTAAAACATTGGCGTCAAAGAGATCCTTAGTTTGAACATTTAGAATATTAAAGAAGGTTGCCACCTGTTTAAAAAATTGCATTCAAATCATTAAATAATTCAAATAAATTACTAAAGTATGGATAACAATTGATAAGGTTTTATTTCTGAACTACACGTACATATTTAGAAGGATTGCCACGTATTTGAAAAATCAAATTCAACTTAATTCATCATTTAATGTAAAGAAATAATTCTCATAACATCAAACGCAAGAGATTTCTTAATTATTAAATATACTTAGGAGTGTTGCCAGCTGTTTAAGAGTCGAATTTAGCCGTTTTCGATTTTCTGCAAATGTCTTATAGAGGACCTTCAGTTCTTGCCATAATTTCTTCGATCGAGGCAGGATTTTCATTCACCTCGGGTTCGGGTGGAGCAAGCTCTAATAAGTTCAGTTAGAAAACCATTCAAAAGTTTAGAAGAAAGTGAGTTTACTTGCACTTTTGTGAAATTTTCGGACTATCGACCACGAGATATTGCATTTGATATATACGAGGTATTGCGCGCCAAGCGACAATATGTACACAGTTAAAATCTGGAAAATCCATCAGTGAAGATAAGTCGAACCTCTTAATCCATTCTTCGAAAAAGATTACATTATGAGGGCTGGTGGTCGCCTTGGTGCATACTGCGCCTAGGCCTGCCATGGACGCCATCCAATTATATTCCAATATTTACTCGTATAAATTCGACCATGCAGACGAAATTTTCTTGATTTCATAATCAACAAAAAGCAGCTCATCCTTTGAGAGCGCCGATGAGAGGGACAAATATACGAATTATAAACTTTATCATAATGATGTCGATATGTACTCGTATACGAAAATTTTGCTAGTTGAAATTGTATATAAGTGACCAACATAAAATAATCTTACGGATTTTATTATACCTCAAACATACAACTTTATATACAGTCTCGTAGGCATCATCTCATTACGCACCGCACGAAATATTCAATTTTCTTCTTTACCTTTTCTGTTGGCGTGCGCACGCCCGCGTATTAACGATAATTGGCATGATTTGCTTGAGTCAACGTTGATAAAGCTGCAAACGACATCATTTACGAGTAAATATAAAAGCCCAAAGGCCATACAAGTCGCGCTATATGTTAACAACACTCAAAGGA
Source organism: Rhagoletis zephyria (assembly GCF_001687245.7). Taxonomy (NCBI): domain Eukaryota; kingdom Metazoa; phylum Arthropoda; class Insecta; order Diptera; family Tephritidae; genus Rhagoletis; species Rhagoletis zephyria. The sequence goes on from NW_016161661.1 coordinate 46,960, forward strand.
CTACGAATGAGTGCTTAAACTGGAAATGGCACACAGCTGAGTCATTAGTGATGGATTTTAAAATTAAATGGCATAAACATGTATGTATGTATGTATGTCATGGATGTGTGCGTCGGTAATGCATTTTGTTGTTAATATACAGTCTGTTTGAGTAAGCAAAACATATTGCCAGTGGGTGCTCGTAAACTGAGGCAAAACGAGTGGGTGAAGAAAAGATTATTATTGCAATTTGCTGGAAATAACACAGCATAATGAAGAGGCTTGGCTTTCAAAATAGAGGTTAACGGGTTAATATATTGTAAGTTTTGTATGTAAAAAATTTAATTAATTTGAAGTGGTCCTTACACAAACTTAATGAGGGATGATTCATCACTATGTGACTGGTAATTTGTGTGGGTGGGGTAAAGTCTTTGAATTTGTATGTAGGTTATTTTCAAACATTCTTGACTTATTTTATTAACAAAGGAACTACATAAACATAATACAGAGAATTGGTCTGCTTTTTTGGAAAGAATGACAATTATTAGGATCTTATAAATACGTGAAACATTGCGTACGATTTGGAAGGATGTCATAAATCCTTTTGATGTGAACTCCTCCTCCTGGCTATGATAGTAAAAAGTCGTTCCTAAGACAAATAAAACACCGATTGCAAGATAATTCGGAAGACTTTTATTGTTCTACCACGAAAGCCATAGAAATAATCTCTTTTTCCTGAAAGCACCTGTTTATCTTTTGCTTCCGCTGTTCCAACAGTCGCCATTCATGAAAGAGGGGGTCGAGTCCTCGGGAACGGATTTTTTTTTCATATTTTAATTTTTTTTATATCAAAATAATATAATTTTAAATTCCTTTGATCTTAAGAAACTAATTTTTTTTTTGTTTTTTGTTTTATTTATAGTTTCTATTGTGTTAAATATGGAAGATCATTTGTTTTTAATTTACTTTAATTTTTATTAAAGCGTTTTTTTGTTTATATTCTTAATAAAATTTTCTTTAGATCTTTACATTTTAATTTTGTTTCTATCATTAATATAATTTTCTTTTGATTTTTTACATTTTATTGATGTCAAAGGTAATATTTTTTTATTTTAATTAAATTTTGGGAAACATTTTTTTTATTGTTGCAATATAACTTTTTTTTCTCTTTTCATTTTTTTTCTTTTAATTTCAACATTTTATTCTTTTAAAATGAACAGTAACTATACACATATCGCACACGATCTTCAAAAAAGACACAACTCAAAGTTGTGCGCTCGTCAGGAAAAGCAAAAACATGGTAATCATATGGGCAAGGAAGACTTTACTTCAGTTTTTTTTTTCAACAAATCATAGCAAAAATTTGCTCCAGCCTTTTCTGAAAGATAAATAAAAGCTCTGTGTACATTTTTAATGCATAATTTCAAAAATTCCAAATTTTTGAGTTGTGTCACTTTTGAAGATCATGTGCGATATGTGTACGGAAATTTTTAAACGATGATTTGGCCGTAATTTTCAACCAATTTGGAAACCATAAAAATACCATCCAACATTTTGATCTTCAACCTAGGGATGAAACGATACGATGGCCGTATCGATACCTGTACTTGGAAGTAGCATCGAAAGAAAGTATCGATACCTAGTAAGTATCGGGCTAAAAGTATCGATGCCTACTTATATCGATATTTGCACCTATATAAGAATTGTTTGTATAAAAAAAACGTTATCATATACTTGAATTTTTGTCAAAATAACTATCATTTTTGATTTCAGACGAATGGTACTTAATCTTTTTAAGAAAAACTTTAAGTTTTGAAACATGTTTTACTAGGATGGCCTCCCAAAAAAACAGGGGAAAAAAGTGCAAATTCCAATAAGCGGCTTTTTAAAAAGCCCCAGAAATTTTGTTAACAGAATTTGCTAGTTTTTTATGCACGTTATTTATTTGTTATACATATATATTTTTTTTGTACAAAGAGAAGGCGATTGAGATCAAAAACATTTATTTTGTAATTTATTTCATACAAATAAATTGTTTAATAAAAATCATTTGTATTATAACACTATTCAACAGCAGTTTTGCAGAGTAACAAAGGTATGTATATTTCTGAAAGAAGTAATCCTGTTGATAATTTTTAGAGTCAACAGTTGCTAAGTCTATTTTTAGAATATTTACAGGGAAGGAAGAAAACTTTTAACTTTTTTTATTTTTCTGTGCCTTTTTTGGACTTAGTAAATTTGCCTTTAATTGAATATAAGCGGGAAGAAACAAAACAAGCACGTTAATTAATCCATTGGGAAGGCGTTACGTTTTCAATTTTCCTTGCTTTCTATATCCAAATATGAGATTTCACAAAAAGTGTACTTAGCAACTTTTCACTTCAAGCTACCGATATGGCAATGAGATGATAATGGCAACTAAGCTGCCAAAAGTGTTTACATATTCACAATAATAATTAGAATAAAAAATAAAACAATTATCTTCTTCTTCTTCTTATTTGGCGCTGTAACCGCCTAAGCGATT
>NW_016161662.1:0-778 GCF_001687245.7 Rhagoletis zephyria
GAATATAATTGTTAAATGGCCAAAAAATAACAAAAAACAAATATATTATTTTTTTTAATAAAATACAGCTCACTATCTGTCAAAAACTATATAAGTGCAAATTTCAAACTCTGTAGAATAATTCAAGAAAATCTTACAACAACAACAACAAAAGAAAGTGAAAGTTTCAAGTAACTAAGAATACGCGTTAATTTTTTATAATTTTTTTTTTTGCGGATAATGTTATTCTTTTCTTCCATCCAAAAAAAATCTAACATATCGCTCATTTACTTCAATAGTGTCATATAATCCAAATTATCACTACCTCTTCTTCTATGCTGTGTAAGAATTTCATAGCTGTATCGATTACCAGTACTCACTAGAACAAAATATGTGTTCATTTTTACCATGGGAGTATATGAAAATTCAAAACTTGCAAGGCGTTTTTCTCGAGTTTGCCTTTTTTGGGTTATGACGCCATTGAAGTATGTACTTTGCAGAGATGTTTTAATAATACTTGCATTAAAAAAATACGTATTTTGAAAATACAAATACATTTGAAAATACTTTTGAAATCACATTTACATATCGTCACCTGAAATGCAAGTTTATGCAAAACCAAAGTTTATTAGTTACGGCTTTTCTGCTTTTCAGGTGATGATATGTACATTGAATTTGTATTTTCAAAATACGTATGAATGTAACGGGTGATTTTTTTGAGGTTAGGATTTTCATGCATTAGTATTTGACAGATCACGTGGGATTTCAGACATGGTGTCAAAGAGAAAGATGCTCAGTA
>NW_016161662.1:864-9941 GCF_001687245.7 Rhagoletis zephyria
GCCAGCAACTATTCCAGCTTTGGAAGACAACATTTCCGAAGAAATTCGGGCTATTCCGGCCGAAATGCTCGAAAAAGTTGCCCAAAATTGGACTTTCCGAATGGACCACCTAAGACGCAGCCGCGGTCAACATTTAAATGAAATTATCTTCAAAAAGTAAATGTCATGGACCAATCTAACGTTTCAAATAAAGAACCGATGAGATTTTGCAAATTTTATGCGTTTTTTTTAAAAAAAAAGGTATCAAGCTCTTAAAAAATCACCCGTTATTTTGTATTTAAATATGTACAACTATTTTTAACCGACTTCCAAAAAAAGGAGGAGGTTATCAGTTCGTCGGAATATTTTTATTTTTTTTTTTAACCGACTTCCAAAAAAGGAGGAGGTTATCAGTTCGTCGGAATATTTTTATTTTTTTTTTTAACCGACTTCCAAAAAAGGAGGAGGTTATCAGTTCGTCGGAATATTTTTATTTTTTTTTTTAACCGACTTCCAAAAAAGGAGGAGGTTATCAGTTCGTCGGAATATTTTTATTTTTTTTTTTAACCGACTTCCAAAAAAGGAGGAGGTTATCAGTTCGTCGGAATATTTTTATTTTTTTTTTTAACCGACTTCCAAAAAAGGAGGAGGTTATCAGTTCGTCGGAATATTTTTATTTTTTTTTTTAACCGACTTCCAAAAAAGGAGGAGGTTATCAGTTCGTCGGAATATTTTTTATTTATTTTTTTTTATGTATGTTACAGCATAACTTTGGACCACGGCAACCGATTTCCATAATTCTTTTTGCATCGGAAAGGTAGAGGTGGTCCCATACTAATCTGGTTAAGATCCGATCAGTGGATCATGAGATATATATATAAATATATTTTTTATATGAGACTTGACGTCGGTTTGTTTTTTTGCTAAAAATTAATTGTTAACATCTCTGGTACTTTGTATGGAAGAACATGCGTGACACTGTCAGGGGAAAAAATCATCAAAAATCAACACGATTTCTAAGCCACTTAAAATTTGCACTTTCCAAAGTTAGAATTTAATGCGTTATAAAACTGCTTACTTAGATTTTTCCTTAAAAGTTCTTAACAAAAAGTTTGTTCTTGTTGTAAAATTTTGTTGAATATGTCTAATTTTTCTCTACAATTTAAAATTTGGACTAACATGGTGTATATTAGATAATGAACTGTATTTTTATAAAAAAAAAATATAGACACTAAGCCACCAAAGAAGAATAGGCACAACTGGTCAAAATGTTCTGTTCCTATTACATGACTATAGATTGACACATTAATAGCCAGTTTCGCGAATGCAATTTAAATGAAAAATGTTTTTCCCGTCAGTTTCCATATTAAATCCAATAAAAAACAAATAATTTTTCACTTAAATTGCTTTCGTGCAAGCTTTGGAAAAATAAAATTAAACTCTATTGCAGTACTAAACAGTGTTTGAAAAACTGGTACTTTACATTGGCAGCATCTAACTCTCTTTTTATTTTGCAGCGAGTTTAAAAGTTGGAAAATTTTGCGTATTAATTCCGAGAGCTAGGCTAAAATCGATCATTTTTGAGCGCCATGTTCGGTAATCGTGTCCGGCGATGTTCATTGGCCATCTCGGAGCTGCAATTTGTGGCCGTTACAATTTTTTGTGGGGTGGCATGAAGGTCCAATTTAATGCGAACAAACCATTTACGATTCAGGCCCTTAAGGCGAATATTGTGCAAGCCACTCATTAGATAGAGCCAGACATCATCACCAATAACTTGGAAAACTGGGTTAACGAAATTATGTTCCATAAGTAACACAGGATACTGATTCCGATGCGGTAAATTTTAAACATGTTTTTGAGAGACTCCTTCGTGCTGATTGCGAATCCAGATTTTGAGAAAACCGTGGCCAAAGTGTCAGAAAATCACTTTTTTTGCACTATTTGAGAAGCTCTAGCTAAGAAACAAAAGGTGATAGAACCTTAAAAGCTAGGACTCCCAATCTGCACCTTGACCTGGTGGTCACTTATACTTCTATTTACTACGCAAATTATTTACTTTAGTCGAAATTTTCGGTATGAATTAAATTCAAGAGAGAAAACTCGCTGAACCAATACACATATATGCCAGACTGGTTCTTAATATCACCAACGCTTATATATTCGCCTTACTATATATGGCAATTCAAATTTCCGTTCGACCAATTCACATTTCTATCTAAATACCACAAAAATGTTTATTGGGTTTAGCCCTAACTAATTTATAATTTTTTAACTAATTAACCAAATACATTTGCTCCAAATTACTGAAAACGATTTCGTATTTACCAACTGACACAAATAAGCAAAATAAATTACAACCGGCGCTTATATGTTTGTACAAATACATACATATATATGTACGTAGACTTAACAAAAATTAACTCACCTTCTCCTGAGTAGATTCATCAACGCCACTGTCATTGTCACCTTCTGAAATTAAACGAAAGTTTACAATTTGTGTTTAAATTAATGTGAGAAATCAAATGAAAAGCCTCAAGCAGTTTGGTTTCAATACTTGCAATGCCCCATCCATAAACTGATAACTTTCCAAGAGCATAATACATATTGATATGTATATATGTACATAAGTATAAGTAAATTTAAAATTGTTTGTATTGTTGTATTCTTACTGTGATCACCACTTTTCTGCTTCCGTCCATTCTCCACGCCGCTGCTTAACATTTCCTGTATGCTCGACAATGTTTTCATGCCGTTCGCTTTCACCTCGGCTATTGGTGTCAGCGTCTCGCCCATGCCAAATGCATCTTTGATTGAGTTGGTTTTAACTTCCGCCACCGCTGGTCCCATCGGATCCTCATTTGCACTCAACGTCTTACGCGGTGTTATCGCTTGACCCACCACCACATCATCATCATCTTCATTGTTGTTCGAACTGGCCGATGGTGGGCGTGGTGGTAACTGTACGGGAGATTGTTGGTATGGTTGTTGCTGTAGTTGCTGTTGTGGTAGCTGTTGCTGCTGCTGTTGCGGTTGCTGTTGCAGTTGCTGATAGGGCGGTCGTTGTAGTGGTTGTTGTTGTGCACCCACTTGCGGAACGCCAGGCGGACGTGCAAATGGCGGACGCGTCGGTGGATTGCCAGGATAGGGATTTTGTGGACGATTCGCTGGCATTTGTTGACCAGGTGGTGCACCGGACCAAGGATATGCAGCGGGCGGGCGTTGTTGACCTTGCCCAGGTGGACTCATTGGACCGCCATTCGCGCTAGGTGGACGCATTTGCAGGTTTTGCAGCGGTGGCGGTGGTGGACGTTGCCCGCTGCCAGGGCCACCAATACCCATCAGCAGATTTCCCCTGCTATCTGTGTTACGCAATGGAGGTGGCATTGATCTTGGTGGAGGACCACCACCAGGTGCACCGCCCATGTTCATGGGAGCGCGAGGTGGCCCAGCCATCGGCCGGGGGGGCATGCCACCGCCAGGAAATGGTGGGCGAGGTCCACTGACAGGTGGCGGTCGCATCTGCATTTTCACAATTTGAATAAATTTCAGTTCGCGCGGCAAAAATAATATGTATGTATGTATGTATGTATGTGCGCACGTAAGCATGTATGAACATCAGGATGCCTCGCAAAAACAAGTTGCTGCTTGTACAAACGAATTATAAAACTTGAACAGTCTCTCTTGAATATTTAATTTCAACATGTTGCCACCTAGTTTTGTGCTTTTCCACCTCGTGAACAGAGTACAACTTTTTCGTAAACAATTTGAGGAACTTAACCAGGGACCGATAAAGCGCTCCAACTAAATAGGAACAAAAGTATTGAGAAGCAGTTTGAGCGGGAACAGAAAAAGAACAAAAGGTCCGCGAACGTGCCCGTAAAATACAAATTGCGAACGAAACTCTCGGGAACGTTCTTAAAGAGAACAAAATGAGAACAAAACTCTAAAGAACATTCTCTATAAGAACATAATGAGAACGAAAGTATCGAGAACATTTTCAAGTAGTAGCAAATAAGAGCAAAAGTCTGTTAGAGAACAAAACGAGAACAGAAGCTTTGAGTACTTAACGTTAAGAATGAGAAGGGCGTCTGCATGGTGGGATGAAAAATTGCTTCAGGAAGAACTATGACTGTTATTTCTAAGCCAGATGAATCATTTGAACTTCAAGCTCATTAATCATTAGGTTGAACAGTCCATGTATGGAACCATTTTTCATTTTATGTGCAAGCAAAATTCGTGTCTTAGGCCTTTCGTTGACTTAATTTGCATAATTCTCTTAAAATTTTATTTTTTTTGATAATGGTACTATTCAAATATTTCAAACTAACGTAGCGCTATGAGAAATATTTTTCACGTTTCGTTCTCTGTCAGAAACTTCTTGAGACTTGATTCCCCAAATTGTGCTTCGAGAGAAAGTTCCTTGACCCGTTTGTTCCCGTTTTGTTCTTTGTCAGAACGTTGCGGAGACTTTTGTCCCCACTTTGTTCTCTTAGAAATGTTCCCAAAAGTATTGCTTGGATTTGGTTTTCTTTGAGAATGTTTCACATGGTTTTGTTGTTATATAATTCCCGTTAAGAACGTTCTCGACAATTTTTTTCTCACGTTCGATTTTGTAAAAATACCCTGGAGGGTTTTGTTCTCATTTGGGTTAGGGTTTTGTAGCGTTCTTGGGAACAAAACTTAGAGAACGACATTAAGTTTCCGGGGTGTGCATAGCTCAGTGGTTAACGCATCTGACTTTGCACATCGATGATGCGGGTTCGATCCCTGCTGAAGTCTAGAAAAAGAACTCTGATGAGGAGATGTGATGATCTCCGAAATATCTCTCTGCTATAACTTCTACTGCCTAGAATGTCCTGGTTGCTTTTTCCATTTTTCCTAATAAACAAAATCGTGGCACAAAGCTCAATAACAATATTAAAAATAAAATGTTAATAAGCGACAATAACATTAACAACGACATTAAGTTTCGATCGAAAAAGCAAATTTTGATCGGAACTTCTAACTAAAAATTATAAAAGCTACAAGTTAACTAAAATTCTTTGCTTTTTATTTGTGAATGTTTTTGTGGCTTGTAAATATTTAATTTTAATATTTTTATTAAGCTTTGTACCACGATTTATTTATTCGGAAAAGTGCTTTGCTTTTTGTTTTGAATTGCAAACTCGCTCGCTCTCTGGCTTCTATAAACTGTACCGATAGATTTAATAACAATAATCAGACTTTTCCAAAAACTAACTTCGCTCATACCCGATGTATCTCGTAATAGACAATTGCTTCAAATACATTAAAAAAGTCAAGCTATTCATACGTACATATTCCTTCTTTTTTTTGTGAAAAATAAATACTTCTAAATTGTTTGGTTTATGAATGAACTGTGGGATCACATTATTTCATTAACGAGTTTCTGGTAATTTGTATCAAAATTAAAAATATATTTAACTTTTCGGCAGTTTTTGAATAAAAAAATGCAGATCTTTTACTTTGTCTACCTCCATAGAATATTTTCCTACAGAAATGCTGGGCGACAACAGTTTTTTTTTTTTTTTTTGAATCAATGAAAAGCACGATTTCTTGCAGTATATCTAACGCGTTACGGTTGTCTTTGAATTGAGCCAAAATATTTTGGTGGAAGTCATAAAATAAACTACATTTTATTATTCGCTTGTGGAAGGAGAACTGAATTTTTTATATTTTGCGTGAGGTAGTCTAATGTATGCCTATTAGTATATGTATTTGAAAGTGCTGAAATATGCAAATATTTATGTAGTAAAGTGCGATTAAGATCCCAACCAACCACAACAAAAATTTGTCTAAGCGAAAAAATCGTATGAAAGCCACCTGATTGAAGCTAGTTAGCATACCGTGGTATAACTAAGTTTGTTTGTAAATATATATGTATGTATGCTGAATTTGTTTACATTTTAATGGTATCGTATTTCGTGCTGTTCTTCTGAGACATTGCGGAAAAGAGTAGGAGATTTGACCTGAATAATGAATTTCGGCTGTAATCAGAGCTGAACGAAGGGCTACAAATCACTTATTGATTCAACAAATTCCAACTTTATATCCTTTAACAAGTTTACATACATATGTATACATTCATGTACATATATATAGATATCTGCGAATTTTGTACTTATTTGTTGCATACAAAATATTTATATTGCTCATGCTACGAATTAGAATATATTTGCAATACCACAAATTTTGGTGTTTTATGGCAAACGCGATAGTAAGCAAATGTTTACATTTACGTCCTATGCCACCACAAAACAGCCTCGGCTTCAACAAGGTCGCCATAATAGTAAATATTGTGAACAGGTTTAGAGCGCTTTGTAATACACTACTAGCTAATTTGAATAAGATAACGAAAACATTAAGGGGGCAAAAAGAGTTGACTACTCTTTGAGCAGAATAAGTCGTTTAATATTTAGTTTCTCATGATTTATGGGTATATCAATACTTATACATACATACATCCATAAGTATGTAGGTATTTATGAATGTAGAAATTTTCAGAATTTATGAGAAAAAGCCTTACCGCCAAGAAGCGATTTGCACTTATTTGTATGTACAAATAAATGTATTGTTAAAAAAGCAAATGTAAGTAAAAATGACAGTGCAACAAAAAAAAATCACGAAATACACCCTAAACAAAACTTGGTGTGGTTTGCAGGTAGGGCCGGTAGGGTCGAGTACAACATGAAAATTGGCTTCTTATAGTTCCTTAACCCTATTTTTTTTTAATTTAAAAAACGGTTATTTTCGTACTTGATGCCCTTGTTATGTTTTAACATACTGACTATTTTTCACTCGATTTTTAAAATTAAACATGTTTTTAAAGGAGGACTTAGAGGATTTTGAAATTACTTAGATTGTTGGAAGTTAGCATTGGGGTAAATTTAATAAACCCCTATTTTTCAACTTTTACCATCGATAAATTCAAAAAGGGGGTGCTTAAGGAGGCCCAGGGCTGCGTGTGTACCAGGTTTGGTACAGATTGATGAAGTGGTTTTCCAGATAGACGTATTTGACGTAAGTGTACAGTAACACGCCCATTCTTCAAAAGTTGCGGAATACTTTTTTTTGCTAAATAGGCATTGTATATATCACAACCAAAGGGTGAAAAGGAGCCAAGTCCATTTTTTTGAATTGTTTAGGAGAGAAATTTTCTTAATGGAAAAACGAATACGCGTATTTTCTTACTAAAAATAGATATTTAGAACTACCTTAAAAGCCCATGAAGTTTTTCGAAGATGTGGCATAGAATTCTTAAAAATCAATATTTATCTCCAATTGTTTATTTTAGCATTTTTAATACTAACGATTTTTTATGAGTTCCCCCAATGCATATTTTTGCGGTTTTGGGGGGCCTATAAAAATTGTTAGATAAACAATTGGGTGTCGTTACTAGGAGTCTCCTAAAGAGAAAAAGTTTTCTGATGGAAAAATACTGATTTTCAAGAATTCTATACTATTTCTACGAAAAATGTGTTTGTCCCACATAAAATACATGCAAAACTCAATGTCCTATGTATATATATATATATATTTTTTTTTTACAAAAAACAGGTATTTTTCCATTTTTAAAAGTCCTAGAGCTTGACATTTTAAACTTTTTTCACCGCATGCATTTTTGGACTACCCTAATATACATCCATATAAATTCATGACCGTATTTTTACTTAAATTACTCAACTTCTGCAATTTTTATCCGATTTAATTAAATGAGGTAAAAATTTGTTCGAAAAAAAATTTACGTTTATATAGAAACTATAGAAACTTTCATGGAAAGTTTTGAAATTTGCAATGTTCAAAGCTTAAAAAATCAAGAAAAAAAGTTTTTTAATTTTTACCGCATGAAAACTCCCAATAATCTAAAGACCGTTTTCTCAAGTAGCCTTTAAAACTTGTCTGCCCTTTAAATATATTTTTTCAGAACGAGATTTGTGTTTGCAGTGTGGACCTGAGAAAACGGCCCTAATGGCGAATTTCCACTAGGCATTGAAATTACAAAAAAATGTATGCCATTTAAAAAAAAGCCAAGTGGAAATGAACTTAATGACTACTTTTTTAATGTAATGACAAGATTATTTCTTAATGCCCGGCTTTGTCATTTGTCATTTTTGCCATTTAATGCCTAGTGGAAAGCCCGCATAAGTCATTCTAAATGTCTCTAAATGCCATTTTCAAAAAGTTTTATACAAAAGAAATAGAAAGTTCAGAAATCGATTTTCATGTTGCACTCGACTACAGCACTGTGCCATTCTTTATAACCATATGACGTTTTACTTTTTTTATGGGAATGTGGAAGGCTTTGTAGTTAAGGAGAAATTATATTTTCAATTTTGTCATACTCTTATTTCGATTGTTGTTAAATCCCGCTTAAATAATAGGAATTTTTTCGGATTGGCTGTTCTTTTTGGTATGCGGTTGCAACAGAATAAGGCTATTGTGTGGTTCATATGAAATACTAGGTGCTAATAAAAGTACATACATACATACATACATATGTTTTAAAAAAATAATTAAGTAGAGACTTTGGTTACAATACTTACCGCCTCTGCATCACCCATTTTTATTCACAATCCACTGATTTATAATGTTAGTTTCAATTATTTATTTATTTATAATTTTACTCTTTATTTCTTTACTTGGTCTTTCTATATTATACTTTTTTTATTGAATTTAGAATTATAGTATATTTTTATTCCAGATAAATTGTGCTCATATACAAATTAAGTATCACGAACCTATGTTTCTTCTTATTTTCATTGACTTTTCGTTGTGAACAATGCTTTTATAAAATGTACTAGCAATTACCCGGCGTGCTTCGCTGCGCCTTAAATGTATTTTTGTGTTGTAACTCTCCCCCTAAGCTCTTATGGCCTCATTTACAAAATATTTTTAAAGAACTTTATGAAGTTAGATTTAAAAAAATCGATCTATGAAGCATTGTTTATTTTTTTTTTGAGTTAATATATTTTCGAAGGTAATTAGAAAATATGTAAAGAACCGACTTTCTCTTGGAAATTTAATTTATAATCTTATAACTGGAGTCTACTATCGCACCCTTTCCTCAAACGTGTATT
>NW_016161662.1:9966-36716 GCF_001687245.7 Rhagoletis zephyria
TTCATGAACAGCTTTCATTTGATACCCATACTGAAAAAATACACCCAAGGTTACCCAGGTCCACGTTTTGGTCTATATCTCGAGACCCTAGTCACCCAGCTATATGAAAAGTGCTCAATCTTAAAGCATTCATGAACAGCTTTCATTTGATACCCATATTGAACAAATACACCCAAGGTTACCCAGGTCAACGTTTTGGTCTATATCTCGAGACCCTAGTCACGCAGCTATATGAAAAGTGCTCTATCTTAAAGCGTTCATGAACAGCTTTAATTTGATACCCATATTAAACAAATACATCCTAAGGTTACCCGGGTCCACGTTTTGGTCTGTATCTCGAGACCCTAGTCACCCAGCTATATGAAAAGTGCTCAATCTTAAAGCATTCATGAACAGCTTTCATTTGATACCCATACTGAACAAATATACCCAAGGTTACCCAGGTCCACGTTTTGGTCTATATCTCGAGACCCTAGTCACCCAGCTATATGAAAAGTGCTCAATCTTAAAGCATTCATGAACGGCTTTCATTTGATACCCATATTGAACAAATACACCCAAGGTTACCCAGGTCCACATTTTGGTCTATATCTGGAGACCCTAGTCACCCAGCTATATTGAAAAGTGCTCTATCTTAAAGCGCTCATGAACAGCTTTAATTTGATACCCATATTAAACAAATACATCCTAAGGTTACCCGGGTCCACGTTTTGGGGCCACGCCCCCTTTATATATCAAAATATTTTTTACCCTGTGACCATCCCTGGAAGATATCCAGTGCGTGTGTAAAATTTGGTTACGATCGGCTTATTCGTTTAGGAGCCAAGTGTGTCTATAGGTACATACATAATTTGAATTTTATATATATAGATACGCCATAAGTTATTCAACAATTTTCTAAACAAAATTTAAGTATTTTAAGGGACGACATTAACTGGTTAACAATGCAATATGAATAGCTTTTGTTTCCTGTATGCGCCTATAAAAAGTAACGCGTATAAATGAAACCAGGTCAGTTGTCGCGATAGTTGCATCTAAAATTCATTCAAGCGCTCCTAAGCAAAAATAAATACACTAATTCTCATTGCAAGCAAAGGACTCGACCCTCTTAGAATATTTAACCATACAACATAAAACGTGAATTCTTTCGTACTAAAATCGACTTGAGTACCTCCTGATATCAATTACACACATTTAGTCAGAAATAGAATTATGAGAGAGTATATATGTATGTATGTATATTAAGGTGGTCCAAAAATAGTAAAGTCGTAATTTTAGTGCTGCCATCTCCAAGGATTGTTCTATATCGAAGAAAATGTACCCCTACTTTCTTTATTTTTAAATCAAAAAATATTTAGGGGGCTCAAAGCGCTCAAAAATTTCCATGTATTTTATATTGGGAAAAAACAACTTTTCGTATAATTGGTACGGATTTGTTAAAAACCAATATTTCGCGATCGGAAAACTCTGGTTCTCTTCAGGAGACTTCCAATATTTATATCCATTTGTTTATTTAACCATTTTTTAATACTAAAGATTTTTTATTAGTCCCCCTCATTGCATTTTCTGGTTTTTTTGTCGGTCGTATAAAATACAGTTACCATGAAAAAATGGTAAAAGTAACACTTGGGTATTATTATTGAAAGTCTCTTGAAGAGAAAGGGAGTTTTCCGATCGAAAAATTTTGATTTTCAGACTTCTACACTATTTCTACGAAAAGTTGTCTTTCCCCATATAAAATACATGGAAAACTTTGAGCGCTTTGAGACCCCCTAAATATTTTTTGATTTAAAAAAAAAAAATAGGAACATATTTTTACGGTATAGAACCATCCTAGGGGATGGCGGCATTAAAATTCCGACTTTACTTTTTCGCATGCATATTTGGACCACCCTAATGTGCATATGTATGTGTACATACATTTGTGCAAATGTATAAATGAATGTGCTTGCACTTATGTACATACATATGTATAACCATTATTGCTCAATGAGCAGCTAAGCCGTCAAGTCATTGCTATATTTGCATATTCTAATGCGCTGGATAACACTTTCAGTATTGTTTGCCCTTTTGGTTTTTAACCTACAAACTTGTATGCAAAACACTTCCTTTCAATTTGCCGTACAAGCGCACGTTCACGTTCTTCTTGGTGGCTGCAGTTTATGTTGACAATAAAGTTGAAAGTTGGTACTATTGAAACTTCAAAAAACTTTGCTATTACTAATTTGCATGCGATTTTCTATTTTCAGTACGGTTCAATAGGAATTCGCAATCACAGCCACTGGCACCGACGCCGCATACGCCGTGTTGCCTATGTAGTTTGGCGCTCGTAAAACCCTTTGAACGATATTTGTGTACATACATACACTAACATGCACTTGAATAGGGACAACGCTTTTTCACTTTTTTCTCTAACAAAAACCATATAAACGCAAGTTCCAAACTTTTAAAAAGTCATACAATTTTCATCGAAATTTCTATATTTTTTTTCTCAGTTACCGAAGGGTCGCCTTTTTTTATTTAGAAAAATTGCAGCAGAGCGTCAGTAAAAATTTTTCAAAAATCAATGGTAATTTTTAGCATATTCAAAAAATGCTTAAGGTGGAAAAAACTCCATGCAGGAATTTGTGTTCAGAAAAATATTTGAATTAAAATAAAAAACCATTCTATCTTTCAATTTGACAGTAAATATGTTTAATTAATTAAAAACTATTGACAATTACCGGGCATATGTATTGAAATAACGCGGTGAGAGTGAAAAATTTTCTTATTTTGATTAAAATATTTTTCTGAACAATGGTACTATTTTTATCCTGTGGGGAGTATTTTCCAGGTACATCTACAAATATAGCCAGATTGACTGTACTAAGTATTTCAATTAAAAAATAATGGAAATGAAATGAAAGAAAAATAGTTAAAGAAAAAAGCGAAAAAGCATTGTCCCCATTCAAGTGCTTTGGAGTGTACTACTTATACATATATGGACATTCAAATGGCTTGCACGCTTTAGTGCTTTTACTTGTGTGTGTGTGTGCTATGGTTTTCCGTAAGGGTATCTAATGCAAGCACAGACGGTTGTGGGGTATGAATAATATCATTTTGCGGCAAAGTTTTCGACGCCATTGTTGCGGCAATCGGCATTTGATTGCTATCGATAGAACTGCGCTGATGGCAAACAGTAGAGTAGTAGGTGGTAGTGCAAGAACATAAAGTTGAGAATCAAACAAAGAAAGAAACTAAAAAATGATTAAAGGATTGCAGAAAAGGCACAGAGGATATTTAAAAAAAAAAGAATATGTACGTTAGGGTGGTCAAAAAATAAAAGTAAAGTCGGAGTTTTAATGCTCTCAACCACTAAGATTGTTTTATGCCGAAAAAAATTATACCTCTGTTTCTTTTGTTTGTTTGTTGAAATCAAAAAACATTTATATAGAGCTCAAAGTTATCCATGTATTTTATATGGGGAAATACAGTTTTTCGTAGAAATGGTACAGAATTCTTGTAAATCAATATTTTTCAATCAAGAAACTTTGGAGTATTTCAATAATAATACCCAAAGTTTTATTTAACCATTTTTTAATATAAAAATGAAAAGAAAAAAATCCCTAGTATTAAATAGCGGTACAATAAACCACTGGATATTATTTTTTCAATACAGAACAATCCTTTGGTGCGAAATTTCCGGCTTTATCTTTTCTCATGCATTTTTGGACCAACCTAATGCACATATACAGTGTGAAGTCAGGCAAATATTGCTAGAGGTATATATCTAGCTGTTAATGTATTTGTATTAGCGTAATGCCTGTGGATACTTTGCTAACTTTACCTTATTTGACGAGATATGAAAAGGTTAACTCTCGACTCGAAATTTTTACGACAGTTTGTTGATTTTTTTAAATTTTCCACATACTTTGAAATTTAAATTCATTCGGTCTTTGTTAAAGAATGAACTATATTTTTATGAAAAAAAACTAAACTTAATTAAGAAAATTATAAATTACTAAAACTTGTCAATATATGGCGCGCTTGTCCATATGATACGGGTTGTAGTTTTCAGCAAAATGATAGAATGGTTAAAATAAATGTCTGAGCGAAACTTAAGGTTAAGATAGATATTAAAATTGCATGAGAAATATTTTCAGAGAACATTTTAACCCATCACCTCCCGCCTAAACGGGTCCGCTCGACCCTTACTATAAGAAACCTTTCAAAAAATAATTTTGGAAGGTCGGAGAATTTTACTATAGGTCTTCTCATTCAAATTCAACAGGTCACCAACGCAAAAGTGTCTGAAAATTAAAATTTAAAGATGAATTTTAAAATATGTTGTGCATGGAAAAAATTCAAGTTTTTTCGCTGCTTCAGAAATACTATAGATACTGAGCACAAATAAAATAAAAATCAATGTTTTTGATCGACGATCGTCAAATTATTTCTGTTTTCTATAAATCCAAACAATTTTGTTCAAGCGACGTTAAGATTCTTGTTCTTATTTTCTAATTTTCAGCTGTATCCAACGTTGCCGTTTCGCTTAGATGCTGCTTCAGAAATACTATAGATACTAAGCACAGAGTTTCCATTAGAAAAGGCCTAAATTTCAATAAATTACAAAAAAATTTAACGAATTGAGAAAAATTTAAAAGAAGAAAAAACTGCTCTTCTGTTAAATTTGGTTTCTGGCACATAGGATAATTTCGCGCAAAGGGCGAGAGATATAAATTTTTATCAGTGATCTGCGTTTATATTTTGGATTTAAAATTAGTAGTTTTATAACAATAACTGATATGCTTTTAATTGAATCTAATTGCGATAACCCAAAAAATTGCATTGCTGTTTAGAAATTTTGTTAAAGGTTATATTAATAAACAAATAAATAAAATAAACCATTTTGTCAAAGAAAAAGTTAAAATATTTGCATAGGTTACGAAATGAGACACCGTGCATTGAGAAATTACTGCATTGGGAATTCCTTTACGGCACTGTTCAATTATAGAGCGTGGTAGTAGACGAGAGTAAGCAACTAAATGTAAGAAAAAAAATCTAAAAATTTGAAATAAAAAGTTATTTGTGGCTGCATTCACACTTCCTCTTACTTCGCTTGTGTTCTATAAAATAATTTCTGAAACTTTTTTTAAAAATGCCTTTTACTTATTAGGCTCAAATGCACATAAGTAAAGCCATTTGTTTATAAATAAGTATCCTTCAATGCAGCTGTAAGATTCTAAATTGCTTAAATTGCTATTTTATTGATTTTTCATACGTCCACAGCAGGGCATTAACACCTGACGCCAGCAAGGATAATGCACTTTAACCCACTGAAGGGTCAGTCTGCGCTTATAACAAGCTATTTTCAACAGACAACAGCTTCACCTATTTCGATAGACACGCGATTTGTAGAACGAGAATTTTAACGGCAATCCCTTTATGCGTTGTGATGTTGAAATGTTATTTGTGTTTTTTTCTTAATTCTTTTAAACTTTAACTCACTAAAACACTCACAAAAGCCACAAAAATGTACTAACAATAAAACAAAGTTTGAAAATAGTTTTTAGTTCACTCGCCAAAGAGTACAAATTTCGGTAAGCAAACAAACAACTGTTAAACGCGAACGCTCCAACACGACTATTCGTTCGATTGCTAAAGGAATGGAATTTCTTAGAAATTTGTTTTGATTTTTTCGTTTGCTATTCAAGCCGCTCGAAGTCAGACGAAAAAGAAGGAAACAAACACAAATGTCCTACTTCTCCTTCCCAACGTCGATAGATCGTATCAAATAAATTGTGCAAAAACAAAAACAAAGTGCAGAAGAAAACGAGCTTATGTATGTATATGTGGTGGTGCTTGTAATGTAAAAATGTCCTTGCGCAGTTTGTCGGTTGATAGTGGCAAATGTAAGCAAACCGCCCGCCCGCACAGCCAAACAAATCAAACGACACAATTGAGCACGAAGACAAGACATACATTGGTTGTGTTCCCTAACTCGCAAGAAGTTGCAAGTATTCACAGGATTTTACCAGAAAGCGTTTCCGTGCTCGGTTCTCTGGTAAAGTAGGGGAAAACGGGAGAGTAAAATCGGTCCTCTCTTTGTCAGAAGTTGCAAGGTTTTACCCGGAAAATGAAAAAACGTCCACGGTGTATTTGACAGTTCTAGCAGTTTTTACCCGAAAAGCGTTCCGTACCTTTTGGTTTTTCTCTCTTTCTCTGAGAGCAACTTTGGTTTTTGACAGTTTTTATCCAGAAAAGTTGAGGAACGAAACTATTATGTAGGTATGAACACATTTACGAGTACTTACTGCTTTAGCTTCTCCACGGGCAAGGCATCCGCATACGCCCCGATGACCCGAAAACACTTTAGTCACTGCCAGTGTTGCCAAGTTTTGAATTTAAAAAAGCACCAAATTTTTATTGGAGTATTTAATGGACTTTGTATGCATGAAAAATTGTATTGTAGGGATGCCGATTCAAATTAATAAAAATCAATGTTTTTGATCGACGATCGTCGAATTATTTCTGTTTTCTATAAATTCAAAAAATTTTGTTCAAGCGTCGCGACGTTAAGATTCTTGTTCTTATTTTTGCTTAGATGTAAGCAAAACTGACTGTTTCAATGTTGAAATTTTCTTCGTTTTTATTTTCCTTTTTAATGTGTCTTATTTGAACGTATTATCCACTGGCGCTTAGTGGGAAAAATATTTTTGTGTCAAAAAAGTGGTCTACTCTTCAAATCCCACGCGATTTTTAATAACCTCTTTTTTCAAAAGGTTCGTTAGATATTAGTTTAACTGTTACGAGATGCAGCTGCTTTTTTCAATAGTCGTAAAATAATAAAACAAATTCAGCCCAAACTAAAGGTCTTAAGGGCGATTCCTGGTTCCAGCAATGGCGAATTACCGGATGTAATTTTGACATGACTGGAAGTGTTGCCACATATTTTGTTGGTAAACATATGCTCTCTCGCTTATGATTGTTGTTGAGACATGATTTTGTTTCGACTTGTGTAAAGTTTTTTATAAAACTTATGATTGGTATAAATTGTTCCCCCTTTTTGTTAAGACTTACAGATTTGATGTCTTCAAACTAAAAACAAAATCACCTGAAAACGCATCAAGCACAAATCGATAAAAATTTCGCGTCTTCAGTAAAGAAAAGCACTAAATTTAGTGCGAAAAGCTTCAAGTTGGCAACAGTGGTCACTGGTATTAGGTGGCCAAACAATAACAACGCAAATACTTGTACATCGTGGTTGTTTAAGAAAATCCGAATGGTGTAGAGTGAAAATAAGGGGATGGCGTCAGGTGGTACCGGTAAATTTTATAGTTCCTTATCGTTTTTTTTTTTTTATTTTGGTGCGAGGCATTAGCGGGTAGACTTTTGTTGGTGAAGTCATTTAATATGGTCGGGAAAGTTTCTACAGTGAAGTGGTGTGCAATTGAACTAAATGGAACGCAGTGAAGAAAGGTGAAAGAATTAGAACCGTGGTTTCTTAATATCTCGATTACAAGTAGTAATTTGAAATTTATTGTGCTACCTAATTTATCTACATACTTGAAACTTGGCTCAAGCACTTGTTTCTTAATTTCTTCATAGCATTTGCGATGAATCTTGCTTTCACGATGGGTTGATTTCTTAAAGGCTTCACTGTAGCATTGACTATGACCATTTGTCTTAATATTCTATAATTACAATAACTACGTTCAATAGCGTAGACAGAAAAGGTTAAAAAAGCGAATTTTCCAACAACTTCAGTCTAGACTTTATTGTTACGAGTAGTTCAAAAAAAATTTAATTATTACACCGACCGACACGATTTTGTACCCATGAAAAAGACAAGCATTTTCGGAAAGTAGAGGCAAGAACAAAGTATCTATTTTTGCCGTTTATCTAAATCAAGTCATTTAAGGTTTCAAAGAGCAAAAAAAAAAACAACACTAAGCAACTCTAACGCTGAATTGATCAGAAGAGTATTACCTTGTGATTTTGAAAACTTTATTAGACTACGCAGCTAAGAGTTTTTTGGTTCGGTGATTACGAATCTAAAAACAGTTCTTAAAATAAGGAATAACGATCTATCCGCCATTTTAAATTTTTTAAAACTCATTTCGGATATTAAATCTCATAAAAATCTGAACATTTTTTAAAAATCTGCAATCAGCAACAACAAACCCCTTAGATACGAAGTTTAATAAAGTTTAAAAAATTACATGGCAACATTTTATTGACCGATTCAGCATAGGGGTTGTTTTTCCCCAAAGAAATCATGAATGACTGGTTTCTGGAAAAACGAAAAAATACGATACTTGGTTTTTGTCTCTACTTTCTGAAAATGTTTGATTTTTACATGGGTGCAAAAGGAAATTCAATTTTGTCGGATGGTGTTATCAACATCCAACTTGTGTGCAGACAGGAGATATCACTCAAAAGCATCTGGTAAGAGTTTTCTTTATAAGAGTGACTGTATTTCTGTTAATCGATTTATTTTTCACTTGTAGTCCAGAATTTGGGAGGAAAAAATTAAATTTTTGCGCGAGAATGAATTTTTTAACCTCAATCATCTTCTTAGGCTGTAGGCGACGCTGTATCGAGAAAAAGAGTAAGCACATAGTGGAGCAGCCCATGATACAAACATTTGAAGGTAAAACCGCTGAGAGTCAGCCTGAGCATTTTTGAACTTTCCCCGTAGCGAATGTCATGCATTAGTCACTTAAGAGTCGTGTACGGAAAAGTTACGTCTTAAATGACTTTGGGCTCCGTTTGTATGGAAGTCGTTCATGACTTTATCATATAAATGGTAATTTCGTCGTTGATGTCATCTGCATGACTTTGCCATGCAGTGATCATTGATGACATTCAAGCGACAATGTCCTGCAATGAACTTTTTATAAGTGACCGCTGCAAGACATTGTCTGTTATAAGTCTTTGATAGGAGTACACCTGCATGACATTGTCACCAGTGTCGTTGTCAGCTACATATATGTCGTTTAGGATTCACAGAAAGTGCGACGATGTCACTAAATCCTCATTAGTGACGATGTCACCGGTGACCATTTTCGCTCCTGAGATGCTGATACCATGTTCTGACCGACATCGAAAACATGTTTTCGCTTCTAAAACTGGTTTTCGACCTAAAACATGTGTTTTCGTCTATGTAAAATCTGTCAAACGAAAACCAGTTTTCGCTGAAAACTACTTGAAAACTCACGTTCCACTCATTCCAATCGGTGTCTTCACTAGTTTTTTTCGATTATTTATCGAAGTGGAAGTCGTATTTTCTCATCTTTAATACGCTATTTCGTATTTATTGTTAATTGGCTGGCCAAACTAAAATAAGAATGAAAGTAAGAGGTTGGTAATGACAAGAAAATGTGGGAAAAGTATTTTGGTTTCGTTTTTGTGTAGCAAAACTGCAATCAGAGGATGTAAGAAATGTCAACGAAAACACTAACAGCCGGTGTGAACAGCCTTCAGCCCACAATTCCAAACCTGTTTTCAAAGTGTTTTCGTTGTCGGTCAGAACATGGTATTACATAACCAAAATGTTTTCAAATTTTCAATCTCACAAATTCATTCTAACTTTCAGTCTCAAATAAAAGAAAATTTAAATATTTTAATCTACTTATCTTTTGTTTTACTTTTATTTGGCATTTGAGTTGCTCTCAAAATTTATAATTTTTTATAGTAGACAAACTTCCAAAAATAAATGATGGCCGACGAGTTGAGCGAGCGGTTTTACCTTGAAATATTTGTATCATGAACACGCCTATTGTTGGCTTGTATTGCAGTACATATAATTTTCTCCTATTTTTCAGCAACAGCGATGACGAACTTATAAAAATCGTAGCTGAAACCAGTGATCGGACTTCATAAAAAATTTGTGTGGTATAATCTGGAAAAAAATGTGGTAGATATCAGGTTTTGGATCAAACTTTGCACAAAAATTAAAAAAATTCTGCAAGGTTTCACCTAAATCGCAAACATTTTAATTAGAATCTAAAACAAAATTAATTTTAGTATAATAAAGTGCAAGATTGGAGTTGCTAAAAATTGCGTTGAGTTTTGGCATTTTTTTCCTTGGCAGTTTCCAAAATTTCTGCAACCTTGGCATCATCCCAGCTTTTCTTTCTATCACATCACGATGTAGCGAACAAATGTGGCTCGTTCCAGAAACAGCTAATTGTGATTTGTAAAATTAAACAACGCTTAGAAACTTAAGATACACTGAAATTTGCTAATACTTTCACAAAAATCGCCGCTTTTTCACATTCTCGCTATTAATAATTTTTATAAATCATATATTTTGCAATTTAACACAATAAAACCACGTTTCCTGTCGAAAAATTTAATATTGAGAAAATTTACTATTTTACTGTTTATTTTATCCTCCCATTCTGCCTGTTGTTAGTGTTTAGTGTTGTACAATTTTTTCTCTTAAAATTAAGAAAATTATGTCGTGCAAAAACAAAAATACTCAAAAACGCGAATATGTGGTAGATTTCAGAACTTGTGCGATAGATGTGGTAGGTGCTCAAAAAGTGGCAGATCTACCACAATGTGGTAGAAGTCCGATCACTGGCTGAAGCACTGGCTTCAAAAATATCAACATTAATCTCTCTCCGTAATAGTGCAGAGGAAATAAACATAAAAAGAGGGTTTTACAATAAATTTGGGTTTCCCCAATGTATTGTTCACGTTTTAAAATTAAAAATCCTGGAGGCGAGTTAGGAGAGAATTATAATAACGTGGTCCAAAGTTAAAAAATAATAATAATAACAAAAAAAAATATTCCGACCTTCTCCTTTTTGTGAAGTCGGTTAAAAACAAATAGGAAGTACTGATATCATCAAAACAATTTCAGTCCTCACATTAGAGCATAAAGTTTGCATTGTGTTTGTTTTCGTAGAGATTTGAAGAGTAGGGGTGCCGCAAAATTTTTTTAGCAGTAAAAAAAGTTTGGGAACCCCTGGTGTACACTATGAAGACTATGCAAGCAAAACGTTTTGCGCTCACGTTTAGTATTTTAATATGTATGAATACTTGTTGTAGGTTTGTATGACATACTTATGTATATGTATACAAAAAAAATTTACAAAAAATAAGTATTCAATCATATTACCTTGATCTAATCGCATTGCAAGTATTGAAGCTGGTATCTGTAGAAATTAAAAGTTACCTGAAAATAAAATAAAAATGTATGATTAGTTAGATTATATGCAAATTAATAATAATGAATTATTATTTATATTATTTAGAAAAAAGGAACAGTCCAGCGCCTTCGTCTTGGTCTGCAGGCTGTATCGGAGATACAGCCGCTATATTTAAACGTAGAATACGTGGTATGGTTAAGAGCATATCCAAGTCAAAAACGAAATCACACACTAAGAAAAAAAGGTTTAAAATCGATTTTTTAAAATCGATAAAAAAATCGAGAATATCGATAACAAAATCAGTAACAATATCGATAAAAATTCGATAACAAAATTGATAAAAATATCGATAACAAAACCGATAAAACTATCGGTGACAAAATCGATAAAAAAAATCGACAACTAAACCTAAAAAAATATCGATAACAAAATCGATATAAAATATCGATAAACCAATCGATAAAAATATCAATAAAAAAATCTATGAAAATATCGATAACAAACTCGATAAATAATCGATAACAAAATCGATAACAAAACCGATAACAAAATCGATAAAAATATCGATATCAAAAGCGATAATAATATCGATAAAAATATCGATAACAAAACCCATAAAAATATCGATAACAAAAGCGATAACAATATCAATAGAAAAATCGATAAAAATATTGGTAACAAAACCAATAAAAATATCGACAACAAAATCGATAAAAATATCGGTAACAAAGTCGATTATAATATCGATAGCAAAAACGACAAAAATATCGATAACAAAACCGATAAAAATATCAATATCAAAATCGATAAAAATATCGATAACAAAATCGATAAATAATCTATAATAAAATCGATAAAAAAATCGATTAAAGTGTCGATAACAAAATCGATAAAAATATCGATCATTATATCGATAAGTTCCGAAAATATCGATAGAAAAATAAATAACAAAATCGATCATTATATCAATAAGTTCCGAAAGTATCGATAACAAAATCGATAAAAATATCGATAACAAAACCGATGACAAAATCGATTAAAATGTCGATAACAAAATCGATAAAAATATCGATCATTATATCGATAAGTGAAAATATCGATAGCAAAATAAATAACAAAACCGATCATTATATCGATAAGTTCTGAAAATATCGATAACAAAATCTATAAGAATATCGATAACAAAATCGTTAGCAAAATCGATAACAAAATCGATAAAAATATCGATAACAAAACCAATAAAAATATCGATAAAAATATCGATAACAAAATCGATAATAAAATCGATAACAAAATCAATAATAAAGAGATAACAAAATCGATAAAAATATCGATCATTATATCGATAAGTTCCAAAAATATTATCGATAGCAAAATCAATAACAATATCGATAAAAATTTCGATAACAAAATCGATAAAAAAAACCAACAAAATATCGATTATATCGATAAGTCCCGAGAATCCCTAAAATCCCGAAATAGTTCCGAGATTGAGTCTCTGTGCCTTTATCTATATCCTTTTCTCTACAACTACCTTTATTTTAATCTTTCTTCCTCTATCTTCATCTATACTTTTATCGGTATCCTCATCCGCATCTTTTTCTTTATATTTATCTTTGTTTTTATTTTTATGTTTATCATATTCTTCATATACATATTCCCCTTCACCTTTGCACTTATACATATAAGTAAAGTGTTTAAATTTACCTTGGTCTTCATGTTTGCCTTTATCTTTACTCAACTTTGTTTTTGTGTTTATTTTTACCTTGGCCTTTATCCTTTTCTTTATCTATGTACGTCCTCACCTTTACTTTTATTCTTGGATTGGACTTTTTCTAAATGTTGTTTCACTTCGAAAAGTCTTCGCGTATTATGCATACATGTGTTCATATATGTATGTACATATATAATATGTATGTACATATGTATGTATAGACATACATAGATTACTAAAAATAGAAACAGATCCACATTAACTGCAATCAACATATGTACGTATGTATGTATTTACATATGTACACACGCTGCGATTAGGTTATAAATAGCGCGCCTCTGTTTATCAAAAGCCGCATTACATACGCATACATACTTTTTGTCTCCTTCCCACACTTCCAACATATGCACGTGTTTGCAAAATGATGACGAGGTGATTTTGTATGGAAAATCATTTATACCCATATATTTGAATAAAATAAACATATATAGAAGATATCAACCAATACTTCCCATATACCAAACGAAAGGAAAACTCTTGAGTTTTTGCTTAAAGAAAACAAAAACAAAATCATTCGAGCGGTTTTCGAGCATTTTGGTAATGAAAAAAATTTGCAAATTTTTTCATCAATTTTTTGCCTTAAAATGCTCAATATTTGTCAAATTTATATAAAATTTGTACCCGATAATATTTCTACTGCTCCAAAGAACCTATATCCCGAAAATGAAAGTTATATATGCCAACAATAAGTTGCTAGAACACTTTAAAGGCTCAAAATTGACCCCAAAATAAGGCAATGTTTACCGTTGTTTTTACGACAGAAACCGAATTGGTTATTTACAAAAATGAATCTGTCGACAGGTTTGGAATTTTATCTTTGAAACGCCACACTTTTCTTTGAAATCGCTTTATTAGTTCTCGTGCAATAAGCGTTTTTGTGAAGCTCTAAAAATTACAACTACAACATTTGAACATAGCCCCCATACCTTAAGGTAAGACGTATTCTACGTCAAAAGCATTTATTACATACATACATATGTATGTAGATGCGTAAGTAAGTATGTACATATATACATACATACACTCCCGTGCAAGCAAGTTTGTTTAACTTACCGCCAGAGACCCATTTAAGCAAAGTTTCTGCAGTAAGTACTAAAGCAAAGGAAAAAGCTTGCAAAAAAGCTCGAAAGCTCATTTGTCTACTCTAATACTGTTAATTCGGCTTTTTACAAATTATCTCTCACTGAATGATGCTCTTTGTTCATTTCGTGAATACGCTGCAATACAATTCGTACGCAAATGGAAAACATCCAAACTACGAGCATTGAAAGCTGCCAACAATGAGTGCCTACTGGTCACCCCCAACTATATATGTAATAGCTTTATTTATTTTGTTTTATTCTTTATTATTTAGCATTTTGTGGCATATCATTATTTGTGCCAATAAAGCCGTCTTTTTCAGTTCTTCTTTATTATTTTAATGTTAAAACTAATCTTTTTTGCTTGCTTTAATTTTTGATGTTTTTTTCTCATTTACTTTCATTTATTAAAGTCTCCCCTAGAAGAGCTTGCCACCCCATTTGCATGACTAATCAACAGGGGTGGGGCGAGGAGTGGCAGCGGGACATGCATTATGTGTATGTAAAAACAACACTTGAGGAATTTAGCAACCGCTCGTACATACATACATAAGGGTGAGGGTGGAAATGTAAATGTACGGACATACTGAAAGAATTCTTTTAATGGGTTGTAAGAACACATATACAACTTGTGTATACATACATATCTACATACATATGTATATAATTTATGCTTCTACGTTAGTACATGTGTACGTGAGTGAGAAGAACTGCATGCTCTGCAATTTTATTATCGCCATTATGGCTTTTTCGGCTGATTGCGCTGGCGCAATACGCAATTGAATTCGAAAATCCATCATATCCCAAGTCCCTGTATGACCCAGTGGGAAAATGTTATGTAAAACAACCGTTGTCACATTCGAAAACGCTCAAAGTGTTTAAAATTTTCCATATATTTTATATAGAAAAACAACAATTTTTCGTGGAAATGTTATACAATTCTTAAAACGCATTTTTGTAATAAATATTAGCGATTTTTTTATGGGTCCATCCATTGAGTTTTTGGGGAGCTTTAAAATATAAAGTTTTTTGATAATTCTATTAGAACGTTAAAAAAAGTAATAACCACAATATTGTTTTTATATGAAAGAAGGTACGCAACACAGTCGGCGCCTTGAAACTTGCACTTTATTACTAGAATTTAATGGGCTTACAAAACTGCATACTAAACATTGAAAATTTCCATGAAAAATTCTTGGTATTTCTTGTATTTTCCCAAGTTCTGTATAAAAAAATATTCTTGTGGGTTTTGTTGTTGAGTGAAGTATATTTTTATAAAAAAAATATAAAGAAATGTATTGAATATAAATAAATAAAATCGTAAAATATCCACCCACACGTATGCGGCCGCAGAAATATACCAAACCTTAACAATTTTTCATAAATCAAAATTTTCAAGTGTATGAAGACCATATGGCAAGTTTCAACGAAATCGGTGCACGTTTACTATTTTCGGCCGCAGTTTGTAATGGGAACATTGCGCTGTGCCAGCAGTGAAATTTTGCTAAAAATTTTTGTTTTTACTTATGTACAATAACATGCTAACGCCACAAACACTCGCATATTTCCTTTTTGACTAGATGTGCTAACTGTGCAAAAACGTATGCAAAATGCATTGCACTCTCAATTAGCTAGTTATTGAGTATATCAATTTACACCCTTCAAATAAGTGATTAACAGTTTACAGTGTACGCCACTGCATAGCTTGTATATGTGTATACAGATGCATGAATGGTAGATACCCTGCAGAAAAAAATTATCAATTGATAAAAAATATCCCACTTTTAGTTAGCTTTTTTTGCGGGATTTCTATAAAATATATAACTTGTGGTTAGCTACAAAAAGCTAACTTAGAACTAGTTGACAAGTAATGAAGGAGATTGTTTTCTTAAAACGCGTTTCTATTTAAATATCCTGCACTTCGCAAATACTTTTTCGAATTGAGGACAAATAAAAGGAAGATCGAAATTTCACATTATCATTTTGAAGTCATGTCTGACTGAGTTCGAATATGGGACCACCTACAGCAGAATATGGAAAAAAATATGAAATGTAATAAAATAAATAAAGTAAATAAAAATATAGAAATTTAAAAAAAAATATTTTGTTTTTCCTATTGATATTTTATGTCCAAAAGTTGTTACTTACAAGTTAGTTACATCAAATGCAGAGGTAACCACCCTTGAGTACATCTAATGCACAGGTAAACCACCCTTGACTATTTCGCGGCCATCGCCATAGAAATATAGATAGCTTTCGTTAAAGATAATACACAGATAATAAGTGAATTTTAGCTCCTTCATAATCAATTTAAAGTTAGCATATAGTTAGATACATTTCCTGCAGGGGAATGTAGCTACATACAAATGTACATGTACATGCGTTGTACTCTGCAAATGAATCTGCATCTGCTCGCTTGGAAACAGCACGCAGCAGAAGTTGTTGAAAGCATTGCAAGAGTCAAACAGTTTTATTTTTCAAATTATGTTTACTTTACCTTAACCTACCTGAACATTACAAGGTCGAGGTTTAAGTTTATGGTATTTAAGTCCTATGAATTCATAATCAATTTCCAATTCTTAAAAATTTATGCAATAAATTAAAACTTTGGATATCTTCACATACTTTTCGGTAGTTTTGGTAAACTGCTGGTTGTTCCTCGATAATTTTATCAACTGTCTTTTCAGATTACTTTTGCTACTCTGATAATTAGTAATTTACTTAAAGGTAAAATAATTATTATCTTTTAATATTTTCTCTTAGTTTGGCCTATGTTATTCGGTAACATATATAAAGAAAAAATTCCGCTGAATTGATAACCTCCCCATTTTTTCAAGTCGGTTCTAAAGAAAAAATGAATGAGGTAAATTGTTATACATTTTTAATCTTAACATTTCCAATAAAATTTACATAAAACAAATCTCAGGAGACCGCCCCTCGCGCCCCCCTTAGTAATGCTCTGCGTACACCCATGGTTGTGCTCAAGGGAAAACCGTTATTAAGTAAAAGGTTACGCACTAGTTACGCGTTTTATCAATACTATTTTTTAGAAATTCATTTTCATTCATTCATTTTTTTCTGAAGAAGTAAAGAAGTATATTTTATACCCACAAATGTATGTAAAGTAAGTACTGCTCAAGGACTATCACAAGCTTATTCACGATTTTTATAAAATACTTTAAAATCAACCAACGGTGCAGTTCTGATGGCAATCTCAAAATATTGGCCCTGTGCTACTTTATAGAAAATGGTCGTAGTCAGCACTTTCTTCTCTCTTGAACGCCGTGCGAAAGACTATTTAAACTCGATGAACTATCCTACCTTTGTACTAACTCAGCCAAGCACCACGCTATAGCTTAACAGTTAAACATACGACTAAATAAGTGTGAAACCGGAATCGTCTATCTTTTTTAAAAAGCTTAATGAAATCCTGAAACATATTGAATGTTGAATATTGAATTGCAGCCGAGCTCTGAGTTGTATTCATAATTTCTAGTCTCTAGCTCATCGCGAAGTTTCTTAAAAATCGATTGCAAAGTCGATCTAAACGTGGATAAAAATAGAAATCCTTTGTAATTGAACCAATATTTATGCATATATATATATATACATAAATACGTTAAAACAAGTCCACATGCCAATATGTACCCATATCCCAATAGCTAACAAAAACTGTAACTTAACTTTAACGTCAGCAATGGCGCATATGCAACGGTATTAGCTTTTGAAGTATGTAATTACCGACAACAGCAATTTATTCCCCATTGAGGTCATCCAACCAAAATACCTGGGCACTATTTGAGGCAGGAATAAAAAAAAATAATACTAATAAAATACTTTAGGGTTACTTTCGTGCAGCGTATGCATGTATGATTTGGGAATATCGATTGGTGTTCGACTGACAGCACCGCAATGGCGCTCCTGTAACAACGCACGCAATGGAATGTTAGGCAAACACTATGATGAAAGCCAATACATTCCTGGCTTCAAACGCAGGTACAAACAAATGATATATGTACATTAGACTGCATCACTCCCCATACAAAAAAAAAATCGGTACTATTTTTCCATTTGAATTATAAAATCTATTATATTCTAAGACGACCACAAAAATATTTCGGAAAAATATTAAGATTTAAGTGAGCTGGACCGATTTGAAAATACCTCCAAAAATCGAGTTTTTTATGAATAAAAATAGTTTCTTAAAGATTTTTTTTGAAAAAATCCCCTCAAATGATAAAACGGCTTAAGCTTAAAATATTTGCATAAAAAAATTAAAAAAAAAAAAATTTGAACGGAATCGTAATGATGAAATTTTTGATGCTATTTTTTAACTTTTTTCAAAGATTGGTATAGGAAAAACTTGAATAACTGAACCTAAATAAACTCTTCCTATTTAGACTTAAGAGGTGTCATTGGAAAGGTATTTTTTTCACCCTTTTTATTTCTTTGCTAATAAACTCATTCAAAGGATGGAAGAGAAAGGTAGGATGAACGAACGTCATTCAAAGTTGAATTAAGATGTGTTGGTATTTGAAAAAAAAATATTGGGACACGAATAACTTTTTTTGAACAGAAATAAAAACAGTGTGAAAATACCTTTCTACTGAGATCCCATAAGTCTAAATCAGAACTTTTTTGGCCCAGTTATTCAAGTTTTTCGTAAACCAATCTTAGAAAAAAGTAAAAAGACAGCATCAAAAATCTCATTCTTACGATTCCGTTGAAAAGATTTTTAAATATTTTTATGCAGATTTTTTAAGCTTAATCTAATTTGTGATCAGAGAGGACTTTTTTCAAAAAGTTCTTTAAGAAACTATTTTTATTCATAAAAAACTTAATTTTTGGAGGTATTTTCAAATCGGTCCAGCTCGCTTAAATCTTAATACTTTTCCGAAATATTTTGGTGGACGTCTTAAAATATAATAAGTTTTGTAATCCCCGTGGAAAACCCGCAACTTTTTTGGTGATGCAGTCTAATGTACATACATATGTATGTGTACATCTGTATAAATATGTATGTATGTGTACAACTACACGCCACCACCCAAAGTGGCAGCTCAAACAAAACTAGTGGACAAACTATCCATCGAAGTGACCAAAATGGAAGCAAATGAATCTAAAGCTAACAACCGGAGAACACGAAAATGGGCATGAATAAATTATGAACATCAGCATTGCGATCATCATCGGCATCCTCATCGTCAACGTCATTATGTGAATGATATTTACCTACATATGCAAGCTGATCCAGCCATATATGATTGTAATCAACTTTGTGGAACTTACAACAACAGTTATTTTTTACAATAAAACGGATTGCATTACATTTTGTAGACATTTTGCTTTTGTTGTTTGTCGAAAAAACGAAAGTAAGTGAATTTTCCTTTAAAGTAGTGTGATATTGATGGTAGCTTATAGTGAAAAGTTGGTAAGTCCAATTTTTGTGGAAACTCATACATCTTTTAATATACATAGGCACAGGAAATTCTATAAGGCCAAAGTAATAAAAAAAAATATTTTAAATAGCATCAAGACCTTCTGATTCGTATAGATTTTGCTTTGATTTAAAAGCCTTGCTTTAAATTGTTGTATTCAAAGACTTAAAAATACTCAAAGAAAATGGCTATAATAATTCCGTTAAAATTTGTAAAAACAAACTAAGCAACTTTTCACTCTAAGCTAGCGATATTTACACATCTATGTATGTACACATTTATATGTTTGCTACTAACCGACTTTTTGTCAAACTTATGAAATTTTCTTGCAAATGAAGAGTTGAAGTAGTAACAAATTGAATAGTGGGATTTTTCCCCCTTTTTTCATTGCCTTATTTAGAAAGACACTAAGCCTGTATATGGAACTCAGCCGTTCATATCCATTCATATGTACATACATACATACATACATATGTATGTTTGTACTTATGTTATGGTAATTTGTATGTTATGCTTTTAATTACGACACGCATATGTAATGTACACTGGTGCATATTAAAATCATATTACATTGCATGCTTATAAAAATATGTAAATTCCTACATGCATATACGAGTGTATACATACACACATACATACATATGTATGAATATTAGACCATTGCAATAAAACGAAGAATAGCCGTTCATGGTGCATATTTTTAATCAGGGAGAAAGTTTCGCTGCTGTTTAGTTTTTCTAGCGCCGAGAACAAATAAGTACACATTTGCAAATATCAGCATGCAATATAGCACCACATTTTGAAAAGATCTTATATACAAATATGTAGTACTATAAAAAACAAAAAATAATTATCTTATTTGTTCGTACTCTCGTCACTGGCGAAAAATTTCGTTCAACGAAATGGTACACTTCATCATCATAAATTGGGAACAATTTCGGGTGGGTGAACGGCATTGGCGAAATGTGAACGAGTTTACACGAAATGATAATTCATGATATGGCTAAATATGTCTTTTCATTCCGCACGGTATTTCTGTAGAAGGTTTGTGGCGAAGAAATTGTGCAAAATTCACTCTCCAGCAATCTTAAAAATATGTACCTATTAAAATGGAGAACAACTGAGGAGATTGTTCGGCGATACAACGCCAAAGAAATTCCACACAATAGGAGACATTTTAAAGATCTGTTTATAAGAGAGCGGACGCTGTAGCCGAGTAGTTGTAGGTGCGTTCCACCACTCTTTGGACCAAGATTCGATCCCTTATCAAAGCAACATCCCAAAAAATTTATATAAAAAGGTTTTTCCTAAACAGCCGCCGCCGCTTTTCAGGCAATGAAAAACCTACTTTGACAAAGCTTCTGTTGTGAGTTAGCAGTTGGACGGCGGCATAAACCTGTATGTCCTTCCGCTTGTGTAACCAATATCAAGACGCATAGCACAAATTGGAGGAAAAGCTCGGCCACTTACACAATACTTAAATAGCAAAAGTGTAAGCGCTAAAAAGTGTTTCAGAGTTTAGTCCGTTTTTTTTTCAAATCTTACTGCTGCCGGCACTTGTTAACAAACGATGAGGTAGATAGTATTTTGTAGCTTTAAGGTATCCACACACTTGTGCGATTCTGTCGATACGAATCTGTTCCGACAAAAATTACAACAATGCCATTCATAGTTTCAAATGAGAAACCTCACAGTTGTGCGTTTTTGCTGCAGCGATTTATTTGAACCTTCACAGTTTTTATTTTCGTCGTGCCGACGCGTTCTGAGAACTAATAAAAAGGCTAATAGACGGGCTTTGTAAAATTTAAACAAAAGTCAACGTAAGAAAACAAAACATGTTGAGTGTACAAAAGCCAAGAATTTTATTATTTGATGAAAATTATTTTTCGTTTGTTTATAAGATGACATTTTTCACTGTGATAACATCGCATAGATGTGTGCGTACTTGCGTTTTCGAAGTAGTAAACTCTGTAGCATCAAAAACGGTGCGAATTCTATTCGACGTACAGTGCGGCCGAATTCCAAAAGTGTGGCCAAAATTCGAGAAAATAAAGTTTCTAGATAGGCCTTTTTTGACATTGAGTTGATTAAAGGGATCACCTAGAAGCAAAAACTGTTCACTGTAACGACCTGCACTTATTCATTTCTAGTGAGATCTTCTCCCAAGCACACAATTTTTGTAATAAAAAGCGAAAAGTTATTTACGTATAAAAGTAGATAGAGAATAGGAAACCGAAAAAAACCGAATGGATTCTACGTCTGAAGGTCAGTAAAATACGTTACAAAACTTGTGAAAAGAAATACTGTAACAGGAATTTTCGAGAAATAAAAATGTAAACACATTTTTTTTTTTAATTTTAGTTAGCTATAAAACTGCATACTCAAAATCTTTATAAGAGTTATAACTAACAAGCCCGAAATTTACCACCTCACGGGATCCGCCGTTTCGAATTTTGCAATTCGGATAGCGGATTCGTAATTAGCGACCTCGAAACCCCCCTAATACGAAATTTCGAATCATTTCTTTAAACCTTAGAATTTTGGCAGCACTTTTGAATTTTGTCCGCACTGTACGATGGAATCGCACAGGTGCGTGGTTTGGTGTAAATATACAAGATAAAATTTTGATCAAATTATTCATTAAGTTGTATTCGGCTGTTTAGTCAGTTGGCAACCTTTTTCAAAAACATTTTCGAACGTAATTTAATATAATTTAACCAAATTCGACTTCTCAAATAAGTGACAACCCTCTTCAAAAGTATTTTCAAACTAAAACCTCCTTAAATTTCTTTTGCCGGACATTGTGATACATATTCCACTTAACTGTTGAATAAAGTTGAATGTAAATATTTAGACAGGTGACAGAGTTCGTTTGGCACCCGTATTTTAATATTTCATATAACTGATGTACAATTTAATGAATCTGTTCAAAATATTTGCAAATTTCAATTGTCTAACTTCTTTAATTTAAGTTGAATTTGACTTTTTAAACAGGTGGCAACCTTGCTTTATATACTTTAGCTTGTATCAATTTATTTACCTTATTACATAATTTTTATTTAGTTTTTAATCAAGTGACAACCCTATTCAAAAACAAAAATAAAACATTACATCTACAGACCATTTCCTTTAATTTGACGCTTCATTTCTGAAAATCTAATAAAACACCGTTCGTACGGTGCCGATCAGATAAAATTCACAAAGAACTCACGCGCCTACTGAAGTCCCCATCTCCATAATTGGTTTAGGCAAAAAAAAAAAAAATCTTTTATATTCTTGAAATTTTTTTTTGGTATTGCCACCATTCTAAAAAGATAAAATAATGGTTATCAAAAGTGTATCAAACGGAAGGTGTATGAGTAATATGGATGCTATCCATCTATAAATTAAGACGAAGTGACGGTAAGTGAACAGCTGAACAGTTGCCGCAGTGAAATCCGTCAGAGTAAACACAATTGCCGCGCATGACGGCTTCCGGCAGTTGTCATTTTGATTTGAAAATTAAAATTAAATATTTTTTTCACCACGTGCGTGTATGTAGATTTGCTGGAAATAAATATGGATGAAAACATTTCCAAACTTGTGAAAATAATAAAAATTGCTACAATCAACACTTAATCAACATTTTGCCATCCCCGCTGGGCGGTAAAAATATAAATAAATTTAAATCTACCGAAAAACGTCGGCGGTAAAAACGCTGCCGCCGCAATAATGAGCCATTCCATATACCCTTGTGAGTTTTAATTTTGATTTTTTTCTGGGTAGAGCTTTAGTTCTTCCAGTGTGTTGGCCAGTACGTAATTTATTTTCTGCAGGACTACGTCTGCCGGGTCTGCTAGTTTTGTATGTAAATATGTATGAATTTACATATGTACTAAATACCCAGTAGCGGAAATGGTCACCGGTGACATCGTCACTAATGAGGATTTAGTGACATCGTCGCACTTTCTGTGAATCCTAAACGACATATATGTAGCTGACAATGACACTGGTGACAATGTCATGCAGATGTACTCCTATCAAAGACTTATAACAGACAATGTCTTGCAGCGGTCACTTATAAAAAGTTCATTGCAGGACATTGTCGCTTGAATGTCATCAATGATCACTGCATGGAAAAGTCATGCAGATGACATGAACGACGAAATTACCATTTATATGAAAAAGTCATGAACGACTTCTATACAAACGGAGCGCAAAATCATTTAACACGTAACTTTTCCGTACAAAACTCTTAAGTGACTAATGCATGACATTCGCTACGGGATAATTAAAAAATGTATGAGTAATGCAATTGTATATTCTATATGTATG
Source organism: Rhagoletis zephyria (assembly GCF_001687245.7). Classification (NCBI taxonomy): domain Eukaryota; kingdom Metazoa; phylum Arthropoda; class Insecta; order Diptera; family Tephritidae; genus Rhagoletis; species Rhagoletis zephyria. The sequence goes on from NW_016161662.1 coordinate 33,713, forward strand.
TATGTATGTATGTATGTATGTATGTATGTACATCCCAGACCTCCATTCCACCTGTGGCTATATCTACCTTTAATCCTTTCTTTGCTCAAGTTTAATTTTATGACCTTTTATGTTTTCGATGTTGGTGGGCAAAGTTTTAATAAGAACATTAACATGCACGCAAAAATTTAATTTTTCATACACTTTATTGATCAAACTGTACTAGCGTAAGTGAATGTAGAAGTGATAACAGCAGAACTGAAAGTTTTTCCTCCCTAAGGGATAAATTTAATTACTCTTCTATGCGTGCGAAAGTTAAAAGCTGTAAAATGCCAAGAAATTACACATTTAAAGTATGTAAATGTTTTTTTTTTTTTTGTGTAAAAGTTGTACTATTCAAGCTCACTATATCCTATGCAAACAGGCCGAGTTCTGAGTTTAGTGCATGCAACATTTTGTGGATGAAAGGACCAAATAAATAAAACACCCCTTCACATGATTTTTTATTATTTGTGACTAAGATGAAAGTTTCCACTGGAGGGGACTTGGCTGCACTTAAGGTTTCGAATCGACGCCAGTTGACGAGAAGAAGAAACGAATGACGTGATAAGTTGATCCCCACCGAAAACGCTTCGGAGATTATAGCTCTAATCAAGAAAGTGAAGAATTTTCAATAAAGTGAAAGTGAAGAATTTTCAATAAAAAAAAACAGCAAAATATACTTAAGCTGCATTTGAGACATTCTTCTCCATATCGGACACCAAATTTGGTGTCAAAATTTTGATTGGCTTCAAAATTGGTTATGGGTTCTATACATGAAATAAGCTAACACGTGTTCGAGGAATTGTTTTTTCTTTTTTTTTTTCTTCGGAGATATGATCTGTCAAAGTTTGCATTTTTCGTGATTCTGACTAATCATGTACTTCTTCAAATCGTTATATCTCGGGTTCAGTTCGTCGTAGAGACTTCATCTTAACGTCGTTTTAAAGCTAAAGATGATACAAGAAGGTCAAAATTATCCTAACTTAGCTAATAACAGCTGAACTTTTTGAAGTTGATTTGGATAGTGATGACCAAAAAATTAGGGATTTAAAATTCTACCATCGTAATCCTTTTTTAATTCTCTATAAAAAAGGTTGTTCGAAAAAATGGGGGTTTTTCAAGAACTATTTTTAAAATATTTTTCTTTATGACGAGACGGTTTATTTTGTGAGAATCAAACATTTTTTGTATGTAATTTGTTTTCGAAAACTTATGTTGAGATATATTTAGTAAGGTGTTAAAAATCGGGTTTTTGCAAAAAGTAAAATTTTATTGCGGATTCCAATAGAATATCTATCCAGCTATAATATTTGTACGTAAGATTTTTTTGTAAGGCGAGAAACTCCTAGAAATGGGCGTGGCAATAAAGTTAGCAAAATATCGCTTCGTCAACAACATTTGTTCCACAACCTTTCCAATCCAAGAATATTCTAGAAATGGGCGTGGCTATATTGAAACAAACTTCAAAAATTTAGACTTTATTGTGGATTTCGCCAGAATATCTATATGGATTGACAAAGTTGTGGATCAAATGTTGTTAACGAAGCGATATTCTGTCGAAATCTGCAATAAAATCATGTGATTGTACCATCAGGCTCGAAGCATATAACTGGTACAATATTTATTTCTTTACAAATGAGGTCGAGGTAAAATCGAAATGATTAGAGCCGAAATCTCATAAGAAATTTCCGCCAAAATACTTTTTACTTAGAAAATTGAGCTAATTTCGCCACTCACGACACCCGCATGCTGGTACAATCATACAAATTTTCAAATAGTTTTTGAAGTCGCACCACCAGCTGGTACAATCACACTACAAGAACATACACGGTCGATCGGCTTGTTGGGCCATTTAACAAATTAAGCATACTAGTGTTCGCCCAGCGGTTGAAATTCAACCGATAAAATTAAGGATAGTTTATGTAAGTTGAATGAGCTAAAATAACATTAGTTGGAATGGGTTAAGTGGAGGGGAGTTTAGCTTAGTACTTGGCATAACATAACATAAGAATAAATAACATATGAAGCATAACACACAACAATATAACATCGCACACTCTTCACTCGTATTTCCTTTTTATCCCTTTTTTCACCTCTATCTAAAACTTATTTATTTTGGTTCATTTTATGCCAAATGATGTTGCCTTTGATGCCACATCAAGTGATATCATGTCATGTGGTGAAATTGGGTGTGGTGAGCTGCGGTGTGGTGGAATTGGGTGTAGGAGTTACGGTGTGGTGAATTTAGGTGCGGTGGATTCAGGTGTGGTGAGTTAAGTTATGGTGAGAAAGTTGAGGTGTGGTGAATTAAGGTGTGGTGAATTTTGGTGTGGTGAGTTGAGGTGAGTTAAGGTGTGGTGAGAAAGTTGAGGTGTGGTGAATTAAGGGTGGTGGATTTAGGTGTGGTGGATTTAGGTGCGGGGGTTAAGGTGTGGCGAGTTGAGGTGTGGTGAATTTAGGTGTGGGGAGTTAAAGTGTGGTGAATTAATGTGTGGTGAGCTCAGGTGGAGTAAGTTTTTAAGTTAAGATGAGTTAAAGTTAGGGGTTATGATCTTTATCCTTATCTTCATCTTCATCTTCATCTTCATCTTCATCTTCATCTTCATATCCACCTTCGTTTGTATTTAGGTTTCTTTACTTTTATTCTAATCTTTGCCTTTATCCCTTTCTTCTTCTATGTATTCAACTTTACCTTCTTCCTTGCATGAATCTTAATCTTCGTAAATCTGATTTCTAAACTGCTGCTTAGCAGATTTCTTTAATTCAGTATCAATATTAAAGCAATGTCATTGATGCCACATAAAGTGATATCATGTCATGTGGGGAAATTGGGTGTGGTGGTTTGCGATGTGGTGGAATTGGGTGTGGGAGTTACGGCGCTGTGAATTCAGGTGTGGTGGGCTTAAGAGGTGCGGTGAGTTTAGGTGTGGTGAATTTATCTGTGGTGAGTTGAGGTGTGGTGAATTTAGGTGTGGGGAGTTAA
>NW_016161662.1:38411-49435 GCF_001687245.7 Rhagoletis zephyria
TATTAGCATATTTATGTACTTGGTTGCTTATGCGTTAGTAATTGTTATAGGACTCAAAGCATTTCCGACGCTTGTTCAGCACAATTAATTTACATGTATGTATGTATGTGCATATGTACTTACATACATACCAGTATGGTGGAATAAAAGGCCGTACATATGTATGTAAGTTGCACTTGAATGTTTGCATGCAAATTAGCCAGGCAACAGGTAATTGATGGCAATCTCATTCTATAAAACTCATCGCGCAAAGGGTGCTCTACGAGTATCAAAGATACACTGCTTCGTCCGAAATCAAGACGTTTCAACGCGTCGAGTGGAAAACTCATTCAATTGGTTATGCGCAGTGGCGGATTTACACAATTACCACGAGTAGGCTTTTTAATTATTGACGCCCCTGTTGACCTCTGCATTTCGATATTCTAGTTCATGGAGTAGGCATGAGTCCCCCAAACCGGTTAACGTAAGTACGCCGCTACTTTGGTCGCTGGTGGTCCACAGGATACTGAAGAAAATGGAGGGAGGACCAGTCGAGTTTACTGCGAAAGTTTCTGTCCACACTAAGCTCACTTTTTGGAGCCAATCACTACGGGTAATGAATGCATCTTTGGGCAACCGAAGTGGGGCTTGGTATCATCTGGTACTCTTCACCAAGAGACACAAGGTTCCGCTCTGGTCCAAGCCTAAGCTGGATGAAGTAACCTTTCAAGTGAAGAAAAGCATCTACTTAGTACCTTGGAAAAATATTCGATAGTAAGATATCGTGGTGCCTCAATGTGAAGGAGAGGGCGGTTATCGATATATAGTCATAAGTCATAAGTGGGTGGTGCCACGCCTATTTAACAAAAATCAATAATCTTGTGGTATCTTTATTTATTGAATGATCGCAGTTCTTGTATTAATGAAATTTAACGTTATATGGGAAGTGGCAGTAATTTTAGTCCGGTTTCAAAAATTTTCACATATTGCCTTTTCCGCCCATTTTTTCCACGCCCATTTTTTTTTTTTTAATTTTCCTAAATGTCATTTTCTGCTAAGAGGTCATTGCATATTTCGATTTTGAGTCAATTTGCTTCAATATTTAGTTACTAATTTATCGCAGTTTTCGTATTTCTGTAAATTACCGTTATATGGGAGGTGGGCGTGGTTCTTGTCTGATTTAAAAAATTTTTAACGGGTGTCCTAGTAAGGCTCTAAGCAATGGTTGCACAGAGTTTCGTGGGGATTGGTAAAGGGACTACAGAGAAAGAACATTTCATCATAAGCGGGTGGTGTCACAACCATTTTCCAAAAATTTCATAACTGTCTTATTTTCTGCCGAAATTCTACTTCAAATACCAACTTCCAACAACTTGGGTCCAGTATTTGCGGAAATATCTTAGTTTTTGCATATTTCGAAAATTCCGTTATATGGGAGATGGGCGTGGTTATTTCCCGACTTTGCCCATTTTCAATCCCAATACCTCGGGTAAAGGGCAACCTACTTACCAAATTTCGTTGAGATATCTCAATTTTTGCTCGAGTTATCGTGTACACGGACGGACATACATGGCTTACAAGTCTATTCTGCGCTGGTAATAAAAAGTTTGTAACCGGTAAATAAAGTTCCTGTCGATTTTTAAACACTTTTCGGATTCTGTGTACTCTTGTAACCGGTAAATTTGGTTACCATCTCATAAGCTGGTAACAAATTATTGCCCCCGTGAAATATGCAATGCCAGGATTTGCACAATTCTTCATAGCTGAATTGCTGAATATTTTAACTGCATCACCAACGTACCAAGAATCGCGGGGACAAGAACTGCTAACGTTTTTTTGTATTACAATTTTCCGGTTACAAAATCTTCGGTAACGTCCAGAATAGACCTGTTAATTGAATTCTCTTTTCATTCTGAGCATTTATGTATACATTTTTCTATATATCTATCTGGATTCGTTTTGGCTGTTACATACAACTTGCGCATAACGGTATAAAAAAAAATACCTCCGAATCACCTAACGGTTAAATTTTTTCCTCAGTTTTGCCTGTTCATGTAAATAACATCCATTTTTAATATAAACCAAATTGAACCATAAATACGGGGTTTTGAAATATCTCGGCACCTGCACCACCTAGCGAAAAAATTCTTTCATATTGCATTTTTATCGGATTCTGAGTTTAGTTTGAAGTTTCAAGTTTCTAGCTCAACGGGAAGTTGGTTAAAAATAGTATTGCAAGATTTTATTATACACAAGTAAATATAATCTTGTTTGCATTCGTGAACTAAGTCAGAAAATAGTTTTTTTTCGAAAAGGTTGATGGTTAAAATTCACAAATTTTGGTCAAAAATCAAAAATTTAACACTGAATCTATTGTAGACCTACAGTTTTTTTCGGATGCGAGTCTATAAATGAGAGCGTGAGCATGTGTTAAGAAGAAAGTATTATTCACAGTCAATCTCATTTTTTCATCGTTATTTTGGCATAATTTGTTTTCCTTTTCGGTTGCCTTTTTTCCATATCTTTTGCATCGTTAAGCTTCGAAAAACTTGCTAAGAGATTCTTTAAGATCGGCAATAGTGATCAAATCTACGCTAGAAGCCTGAAGTTATACGTTCACTTTGTTTATTCTTTCAAGAAAAAAACATTCCAATCACCAACCAACTTGCAAAAAACGTAGATTTCTTGAAGCCACCTGAAGAAATGGCAAACTTTTGTGCAAGGCAAGATTCAGCAGCCTTGGTTGGCATTACATTTAATGAGTGGGCAGACAACCAACCAAAAAATTGTTGGCTTTGAATCTTAGCCTGTAAGCCATTTGACGCACCAAGCATTTTCGCGGGATTATATTATTTTACCCAACAGTCCTCAATTTGTACATATATAAAATGGTTTGAGTACCGAATCAATGGCAAGAATGTTTAGGCGACTACCAACACCTAGCGCCAAAATGCATACTACATTCTCGATCAACTTGCATGAAAAAGGCAGCACATATCTGTGAACAGCTGCATACATATCCAAAAATTTCCTTTAGGCAATTTGTGAAATTTTTGCATACGCATTTCTCAATTGTCTTATAGCAAGATTTATTAAAGAAATAAGTTGATCGCACCTCAAAGCAACTCGGACAACTCGTCTGGAAGTTTTAGCGGACTTTGCATGACTTACAGCCATTTCAAGGTGGTAGTAGATGATTAAATACCTTTGGACACTGTGCCCACCCACATTTTTTTTTTACTGAAGAAGTGATGTTCTGCGGTAACAGTATGCGTTATGTGCAACCACGAAACTTTTAATTTTTGTTCTCAGAAAGGGGGCCCTCTTGAACACAGTCGTTTCACTACGACAACAACTCTGTACAAAACGTTCCTCCAAATAGTAATTTCTTCATCACACTGCACTTGCAGTAAACAGTCGAGATGGCCATCAATCTCATTTCTAACTTTCGGTAACACCACTCGTTTCCGCGCCACAAGCAAACTCTTCTAGGCAAATTGTAGACAAATTAACCTGATTGTTGAAACGAATTACATATTAAATTGTTTTTGTATTGACCTAATAACATTTAGGTATATAAATATGAATATTTTTAATTTCTTTAAGACATTAAAAATTTGCCGCCCCTTAAATAAATCGCCCTATGCTCCTGTATACTTTCGAGTGCTGAAAAATCCGCCACTGGTTATACGCAAATACGTGCATATGTAGTATGTGTGCGTACCTATGCATACCCTGCAGAAAATGTAAGCTAATTTTAAGTTGATTAGGAAGGAGCTAAAAGTCACTTATTAACTGTATATTTTCTTTGACGAAAGCTTACTATATTTCTATGGGGATGGCCGCGAAATAGACAATGGTGGTTACCTCTGCATTTGATGTAACTCACTTGTAACTAACTACTTTTGGAGATAAAATATCAATAGGAAAAACAAAATATTTTTTTTTAATCTTTTTTATTTACTTTATTTTATTACACTTCATATTTGTTTCCAATATCTGCTGTAGGTGGTCCCATATTCGAACTCAAAATGATAATATGAAATTTCGATCTTCCTTTTATTTGTCCTCAATTCGAAAAAGTATTTGCGAAGTGGATATTTAATTAGAAACGCGTTTAATGAAAAATTATCTCCTTCATTACTCCTGCATTACTTGACAACTAGTTTCAGATTAGCTATTTGTAGCTAACTACAAGTTATATATTTTATAGAAATCCCGCAAAAAAAGCTAACTACAAGTGGGTTATTTGTTATCAATTGATAATTTTTTTCTGCAGGGTATATGTAAGTATTTATGTGAGTAGCGTAAAAATTTCAGAACGAAATCCAAAAAAAAAACTTCAATTAGTAGAAACAATGAACTCCAATCTGCGTCTGTGCTTAAATGCCTTCTTGCATTTCAAACAAGTCGCTAGATTTCTCTACTACGCTGCTGTACTTATTATTAACTGGCCACATTTTCAAGAACAATCGGTGACATACATAAGTAAGCATTTAATTTATTTATTGTACGTAAAATTTTTTCCTGCAATGAATTCAATGCTAAGACCATTTATTGCCTTTGAGAAAACAATTAAGATTTCCTAAAATGAAAATTTAGCACGGAAATAGTTAGACTACTTTTGACAATGCATAGTGTTGCCAGAAACTCCGTATTTTTTCTACATATGTATATAGCGCAAATTGATATCTAGTTTTTGATGGAACCATACAAAGACATTTTCTGGGACACACCTTTGAAACGCCTTTATGCTCATTTGGATTTGTTAATCCCAAAAGGTTGTTGCACATAAATGGAAGTATAGTTCTTGTGTTTATGGTACATAAATCTCCTTAACATCCGCTAGCAATAATTTCCTTTCCGGGTGGGTATGCATGATTATGAAAATGCTCGATAAACCAAATTGATGTCTGGTATATAGTATATAAGGCTTGACATATTTAGATACAAAATTTATCATTTCCAAACTTAATGCAGCAATTATGTGTTCCAGCCAGAGGTGAGAGCGGGGAGCATGCCATGTATGAGGTGCGGTAACCAATGCGTGTGGAGACTTTTGTTATGGTAGAAAGAGGGGAGCTTCGGTGAGGTCACTCCGACTTATTTTGTCTAAGAGCTCACTGCAGCCACCAGCGTGTATTCACCAGTAGAAGCGGCTGCAACGGGCGGCTGTGAGCCTAGCAGTGAGTTCTGCGCTCTGCTTGGAAGCCGACAGTAGTACCAAACACCAGCATCGAAACAGCCACAAAGCAGTTTGGGTGTACCCGAAGAACCAAGAACCAAATTTATCGCATTCTGATAGACGGTAAATACGCTTCGAGCGTTCATGCGCGGGAAATCAGAGTAGGCAACCTCGACTAGGATCACATTTTTACAGTTCCGCATGAGCATCTGTCCTATAATAAACTTACGACAAGAGTTCGACGTCTCAAAGCTGCAGTCAGTCTTGCTTAATCAAGCAATTAATCATCGCCTGGGCATAAATTATGATTAATTCAATCAACATAAATAAGATTTAATTCAATCAACATAAATAAGTCTACGGTGATTGGACGGTCATTCAGATCATTGACGGCAAATATTTTTGACTTGTTAATGTTTTCTTTTAATATTTCTTTTCAGGCAATACTACAAGCTTTACCAAACTTAGTCATGGGACAGTGCTACTGGCGACACAAGCCAGGAAACAATAGCTCCATTGCGAACGAAATTCCCGGGACAGTATCTCAGGAGACAATGAGGTCAAATGACCATCGAGATCATGCAATTTGATACGACTGGACTTGTTTCTCTGGGGTAACGTGAAAAGTATGGTCTATGCCAATAAGCCCGACAGCATTCCAGAGCTGGAAAACGAAATCATAGGCGCTATGAGTAAAATTCACTTTTTTAAAGCCCTGCATAAAGAAAATCGTAGTGGCAAAGCTAGAAGAAAGGAAAATAAGAACGTATAAACTCGGCTTTGACTGAAGCTATTATATGTACGCATATGTATATGATATCACCCGGCAACAAATCGCTTAAATCACTAGGACACATATAAAAATAATGAATGCAATGAGGCAAAATTAGAAATCATAAAAGCTGTCAAATACTCGCAGCATACTGCAAATTATTTCATTACTTTTTATTGTATTCGCTTGTATAAAACGCAACCAAATTGCTGGTAATTGCCTTCAATGTTTGTATTACCCGATTGCTTGCACTAAAATTTAGCACAGCGTTATCTAAAAACTTGGTACTGCATAAAGTCGTTTGTAAGTACATTTGTATGCAGGTACACATGTAAGTATGTACATGTGGGTATTTGCATATGGAAATTTAAAATTGATTACTATCCACTGTCCGATCAAATAAAAACATAGTACGGACGATTGCCCGACTGGAAATTATGTATAAAACAATTATTTGGCCGAACTGTCTAATTGCATTTGTGGTGTGATTCTTGATGTTACCAGGGACCGTAATCATTATGAATTTTACAAAAAAAAAAAACTTATATTTAATCATTATCTTGAGATTTAAAATTAACGATCAGTTGTAATAGGCACATTAAACCGGTAGTATCAGCAGAGCAGCTGTTTTGATTTTGCTCAATTTATTTGGTCTCTAAACTGTCAAATATTTTTAATTTTTTTCGAAAAAATTCTTAGTTGGCAAAATTTATTTGCGCATGAATATTCAGAGAGAGCGATTGAAAACCAGGCTTCGGAACGGTTACTTAACTCAGGAGCATAAACGCTGATTATGGGGCCCTGTAAAGGATGTTTTGTCGCACCAATTTTTAATTTTTTTAATTCTAATTTTTTATTCAAATTTTTGTTTATATTTCACACCGCCCAATATGATATTTAAAAATGTAAACCATTTTCTTACACTTTGGAAACCAGAAACAACAACTATATACAAGAAAATGTTGTTTTTGCACTTAGTTTCCATAAAAACAAAAAAAAAACATTCTAGAAACGTGTCCATTATGTTTTGGTACAAAATTGTCAACAAATTTCCAAGCTTTTGTTTGGGTATAAAGAGGCATTTTGTACCTTAGTGTTACATACACATTTCGTTCGACATATCTGTCCAATTGGCGTGAACAATACTTCACAAAACATAAATTGCAATTTTAATCGCTGCTGAAATTAGGAACAAAACTCGCGCACCGAACCCGCATCCATCAACATTAATTAAAAAATGCACATTAGTATGCCCCGCTTACCATTGAGTATGTATGTACATGTGAGGTACATATGTACGTGTGTTTGTGAAAATATGCTTAGGTACATATGTATATAAGTAATACTGAATGCAAGTATATATGTACGTACGTATGTAATCTGTTTGTTAGCTATTGTCGCAAATCGCAGATTTTAGATACGACAATTGTCACACTTTGAGGTCTTTCAACTCGCACTTGTATGCTTGCTGATTTGTAATTGTTCTAACATGGTGCTCAGGCATACATACATACGTATATATGTATTTCTTTTTGTAAGAAAAATGCAAAAAGTAGCGTTGAATAAAAGCACCACCCCCTCATGTATACTACATACTTAGCATATAAGGGCCTGACACGTACATATGTATATGTACATATGTATGTACATATGTATTCATTAATGCAAATGCATGTCCATACATATGTATGCCTGTAATTGATATCGGAGAAATGAAGTTGTAAAAGAGGCCGTAAGCCGAAAAGTCGACATGATCTTGTATGTACATATGTATGTATATGTATGTAAATATATAGGGGCCATTCCAAACAAAAATCTACACCTCAATGTTTTTTTGTTGGTGTGAAATATTTTTTTTTCTTTATCGAAAAAAGAAGACGCCTATTTTTTTTATTCATCATCATATTTTTAAACCTCGAAAAAAAATTCCGAAATTTTGAATTCACAGGGGTTATATTTTCTAAATTTTTTGCAGTTAATAAACTATTTTTCGGAGAAAATCAGCTAATTAATCAAAATGTGCGTAATTACCTCGGCTTTCCACTTGAGTGTCAGATAGATTTAAATAAATAAATTTTTGCATTGAAAAACTCCATTTCTACATTTTTTTATCATCTTTTCCATTAAATTGTCATCGTTTGATTTTTGTTTTATTTATATTCCAAATTGTTGTCAAACATGAAGTACACTGAAAAAATTTTATAATGGAAAAACCTAAACTGTAGAAGTTACGAGTTTTTCTATGTCTGCGTCCATAAAGTAGCACAGGCAGCGCATGCCCGCGCGCTGAAACTTTTTGTACGCAGGCATGCAAAAACTCGTAACTTCTAAAGTTTTGGTTTTTCCATTCTTAAATAATTACAATGTACTACATAAAGTTCGGCAACTAACTAGATTTCAAAAAAATATATAAAAAATCAAACGGTGTGTAATTAATAAAAAATAAAACAAATGATTAAAGAATAAAAAAAAAAAATTTTTAATGCAAAAAATTATTTATTCAAATTTGTCTAACACTCTAATGGAAAGTCCATGTAATGCCGCACATTTTGTTAACTTAACTAACTTTCTCTGACAATTATTTCATTAACTGCAAAAAATTTAGTTGAAAATTTCGGGAAAACAGCTTTTCGTAGAAATTGTTAAAAAATTCTTGAAAATCAATATTTTTCGATCGGTAAACTGTGGGTCTCTTCACGAGACTTCCAATATTAATACCCAACTGTTTATTTAACCTTTGTTAATAATAAACATTTGTATTGGTCCCCCCATTGCATTTTCTGGGGGTTTTGGCGCACCTATAAAATATACGAAACTACTATTGGGTGTTATTTTTGGGAATCTCCTGAATAGAAACAGAGTTTTTCGATTGAAAAATATTGATTTGCAAGAATTCTACATTATTTCTACGAAAAGTTGTTTCCCCTCTGCAGTACAAGGCAACCGATGACTTTTTTAGCCTTTACTCATTGTTAGGCTTCCACGTCAGCTTCCTATCCGGGATCAAGCCTAAGTACTTGAACAGTTTTGTCTTGCTGGGATTTGCTGCAAGGCCGCCCACCTAGTTACTTGGTTCAGGTAAACTTGAGCCAAATCAAAAAGGGCTCTAGAAATCGTCCCTTAAGCAAAAGTTCTACATCATCTACTTATAGAGGCGATCACCCGACAGCCCACTATTCCCAGTTCCTCTAGAAGATCGTTTACAACCGCAATCCTTTTCCGGCCTACGGGATGAACGCAACACTGACTTCCCTCCAAGCCTTGAGCATGTACCCGGTCGTCGCGCAGTTCGCATAATTAGGAACCAACCAAATTCATGACACCTCCTGGACCCGACTTGAAAAGTTTGAACGAATTTATCGCCTAGGCCATGTGATGTTCGTCCTGAAGATCGGAGAGGTGCTGGATCTGATGTACAAAATATTGTAAAGAAGTAAATTTGACTGTACTTCGAAGTACGAAGTACAAGACCTAGAAACGAAGTACTGTACTTCCGAAAGAAATACGGTTGGTCACATTATGCATACCAGATATTCTGCATATACATAAACATAAATATGCATACAGCTATGTATGGTTATGTATATAGGTGCAAATATGTATATGTACTTAAGAAAATAATTACATATATACATATGCGCATATGTGGGTGCACACGTATGCATTTGTAAGTAACCCTACACTTCAAACTTTTTTTTGTCAGACAATCACAATGCAATTCTCATGTTACAACACAACAGCGACAACGACTTCTTCGGCAGTTAAGTACTTGTCGCTGTCGTTTCCATATTAGAAGGACACTTGGACGGTCACAAACGTTCTGAAAGTCGAATTGGCAAACAGCGTCAAGCAGCTGCGGTAAACTTTCTTTGGCAGCAGACATTCAGTCCAACCGGCTGTCACTTTGAGAGTTTGTAAAGACTTCGTACGTACTACATTCATAAATGTAAATTTAAGCATAACATTTATATATGCGTGTACATATATGTGTTTACATGGATGCACTCATTTAAATATGACTCTCCTCACATCACTTTTTTTCAATAACAAAGTGTCATACGTGGTTTATACCTAATTTTCTGCTTGTGTGTATGTATTTCATTCATATATTTTTATCGTATACTACGCTTTTTTTTTTTGTTTGCTTTATGCTTCTACTGTCTGGTATTTATGGCATCCACTTCAACGCATTTGGCACTGAAAAAAAGGGAGTTGGCCAAGTGGTGTTGCAGACAAAGTGGCACACACATCCCATTTCAATTATTAATTCTTGGCTTGGGAGTAATGCACCGTTAAATTGTGTAAGCATGCGGGAATTCACTTCTGCCTATAAAAAAGAGGCTTAAAAATTATGAACATTATGAGGAGTCGGTGTGTAATTGCACATTTACATACATATGCATACATATTTAGGTGAGGACTTGAGAAGCACAAAGTAATATGACATAAAGAGATTATCAAACAAAATCAGCAGATTAACTTCAGTCCTAAACAATAGGATCTTAAGAGGGATCTACGCTTAATGAATTTGAATTAAAGCATTGAGCATAACATTCGCAGACCGACTGAACGAGGTCACTCTTTACACTGTTTTTTTTAAGACTTTGGAGTTTCAAAGATATGATTAATTCAAAATATTATTTTAAAAATTCACCGCAAAAAAAAGTATTCTGTAAATTTAAAAAAAGATTATTGTTTTTTTCTGCATAAGGATGAATGGGTATAGAAAATTTCTTTTTAAAATTTTATCCTTAAATATCCTCGAAAATATTCAGTATTTATTTTTGAAAAAATTATATTTTAAGGAAACCATACACACAAGTCCTTGAATTTCGAACCTATAGCTTGGGTTGTGTAAAGTAATTATCAGTGATATGCGGTTCCATGCTTAGAAGTATAGTTTAGCTGTAAACGCGGTGTAAAGAAAACAGGTTTGTCTATTTATATATAAGACGTAGTAATTTAACAATGAAATAGCAATAGTTAGGGCATTTTAAAATTTGCGTCGTTTTCCTCATTTACATGGAATGACCCATATACACATTAGAGGTTTACGCCGACAGGCCTTGCGGCGGCGGCGTGGTCAAC